>NW_026561866.1:0-43452 GCF_028858705.1 Grus americana | reverse complement strand
AAATGCCAGCTACAAACAATGCTCAATGCTCCGTTTATTAGCTGCCTTTGGCATGTGGCAATTTGAAAGGATGAAGTGCTTCACATCAGTATTTTGAACAGATACGGCTATTACTCGTACGTAGAAATAGAAGGGTCTTGTGTTTATTCTGGTGCCAGCCTTGAGAGACTAATAACTGAGTGTTACATATGAATAGCTTTCTTAAGCTTAGTCTAGCATATTTAATTGCACATTGTATCATATCTGGATGTACGTTGTTACTCAGCAAAGAATGTGAAAATAAGGCTGAACTGGAATTTGGAATGGGATGAATCCAACTCTAATTTTTTACAGAACAGTTTTTGCAGAGGACAGAACCAAACCAAATGCCACAGCTCTTGTCTATGTCAGTAAGGCATAAGTCAGGAGTAGCAGTTGAACAAGATGCTATTGGCTTCTGGAGGTGTTTTCTTTATGTCCCAGAAAGATTTTCAGCTGATAGGTTGTTTGAGGCTACATTTTGCAGTCCATTTAAAAATTAGTTGATTTATTCTCAGGAGATATTAGATACTGCTGCCAATTTCCTGAGTTTCTCAGCATTTATTTGACTACCTGTTTTCCTTCTTTTCACTTGTTTGGCTACAGCTGTGACACCTTATTCTTAAATAGGAGGAAGGCACCTCTGTTGGCTTACAGGTGTATGAGAAGCACCATTTTGTAAAGTTTAGTGTCTCCCCTGAAATGACATCTCTCACCTGACCTTTATAAAATCCAAATGCCAGGATGTCCAGGCTGTGGTCCTTGTCCTATATCCTGGATATTCTATATCCTGGACTTCTCTTATGAGACAGATAACATACTATCTCTCGTCTGGTACTCCCTAATACAGACCATTGGAGGTTGCATGGCCTCCCTGGGAAGATATATATTTAGTAACTTCCAGGTTTGTTATTTCTAGCTCTTCCTCCAAAATTTGGTATTTTCATGGAGTAAATACACATCAGAGAAAGGAACATCTGAGATGGCCTATGCTATTGACTTACTGCCTTCCTTTGTTGTAATCACAACTGGTAGTGTGTTCCCATTGATACAAGCAATGGATATTTGTACCATTTCTTGGTATAGTGCATCATTGCTTTTACTGCTTTCAATTCCCCAGCAAAGCAATAGTGCCATTCGTAGTCATTCAACTGCTGTGACTGCCTCAGCCAATTGTCACTGAGAGCAAAATGTGACATATTGCCTCACAGAAGCCTTCATTCAGACCTATGAAGGCATCTGCTCAATTAGTTTCATTTAGGCAAATTAAATCTGAAATTAAGAGTAAGAAATGCAATTGAACTTAGTGTGATGGTGCCTGGACTTTTTGAAAGTGAGATGCTGAGTAAAAATACAACCTCACTCTGTGCAAGTTCCTGATATTTGAGGTAATTCTGCCTGTCAGCTTCTTACTGGAGTTCCTGCTGCATTTGGCAGATGATGCGTGAAACAGGAGATCTGATAAAGGACAGAACAAGCCCTTAAATTCTTTCTATGATTGTATGGCTTATTTTTCCTTTGTTAAGGAACACGTGTTAGTGACTGTCAGCTGAACAAAATGTATCTGTGTTCTAAGCACGCTTGCTAGGAGGTTGTTTTCTTCCCCAGTCCCCATAAAGGTACAAACGGAACTGCCTTTTCTTTTAGAGCTTCCCCAGGGAGTAAGATGGACCCTGCTAACCTGCTTCTGACAGAATCACTTAGCCATGCTCTGCACATTTAGTGACACAGGTTTAGTTACTTGCATGTATCTAGTTACATACAAAATCTGCAATTACAGCTGCTGTAGTTAAGAAGTGCTTCATGGTGCCCTTGAAAACCAACCATACATTAATAATATATCTAAGTAAAATCTCATGGGAAGTTTTACTGCATTTTTCCTGCAAGTGCAGCCGTGACTAATACACTCAGCACAACTGAGTTAATGTTTTGTACCTGTTTCCATTTCTCTGTGCTCTCTCCTGGGGACACGTGGTGCCTTTGGCCTCTGCTTTGCTAGACAACGATTTCAGAGTCGCAGGAAGCAGCTCCTCACAGCTGTACAGTTGTATGCACCTGTTTTGAACGTAAGATACACAGAGGGATTTGAACCGACATGGACTGGGAGTCTGGCAGCTAATACAGCATCTTCCTCTGAAAACGGAGGGAGAAAACCCCAATTTGCTTTCAGAGCAGTGCCTTGCCAGACAAGGTGAGTGGTTTGGTGTCAATCACCGCGCATGTAGCAGAAGGACAAGGAGACCAGCCACACCCTGGCCAGGCCAGCCAAGCGGCTGCTCCCCCTCGCCGCTGTCTGGATGAAAGCTAGGGACTGGTCCTGACAGATGATTCGCACCACACTGGTGTCCCTGCCTGTGGCCTCACCCCAACCTGTTGCCCACCCCCAAAGCCAACCCTGGCAGTGTCATAGCTGCCCTCCTGCCTCCTCAAACCCCACTTGCCTTCCAGCCCTGCCTTGAGCGCTGATGGCTGTCGATGGCCTTGGGGTCCAGCCGTGAGCCTGGGTTGGCCTCAGATGATGTGGGAGGCACTTCACCCCAACAAGGGGCCCTCATGATGGCAGCAGGGGTCAATGTACCTGCTGAGTTCTACCCTCAGGCTGTTCCTGCAGCGACCAGCCATAAGGTCTGCTGCAGGGCCTGGAACCATCACCTCCGACCCAGCCCAGGACTCAGGGGCTGCTCCAGCCTCCTGGAGATCCCCTAGTTGAGGATCAACCATTCAGTCCCTGACCCCTGCCCATGCTCGGCCGGCAGCAAGCAGCTCCTTCTGCTGAAGGGAGAGGGCAAGGCCTCCTCTGCCTTCCCACATGAATGTTGTTTTCCGTCCAGCCAGCTGTGTTGGGCTTAGTTTTTTCACCCGAGTCCTGCCGTAGCTTTGCCGTGCGCTGGTGCCAGCAGTGGGGGAGCACCCGAAGGTGGGCAGAGAGGGTGAGTGAGCCACTGGCCAGGCTGAGGCCCGCCAGGTCACTCTGCCGGGTGGCTCAGAGGGTGTCTGCTTGCTGCTTGCCACGGTGGGGAGGTGGATGGGAAGCGCGTGTGGAGGCCTGCAGTACAAGATGAGAGAGGCTGTTGGCCTGGGGTAGGATGGACATAAAAGGGTCTTTTTTGTCTCCCTTCTGAGGACCTGGGAGATGTTTTTGGAGATCTTCCCCCTCAGAGGAGGCAGGGCCCATGGAGGAGAAGTGTAGCGAGGGTTTTGTAGCAGGAATCGCCTGGTTCGCTGAGAGGCAGGGATGGGGAGAGGCCCGAGACCACAGGCGAGGCAGAGGCAGCTGTGGATGTGCGGGGGGTTCCCGCTGGACTTGAGAGTTTATCTTTTCAACTGCCTGCCCCACCATGAACACTGCACTTTGTCAGGGCCGTGTCCACAGAAACGTGAAATTTACAGTATGAGATTCTGTGTGGGCTTTTATATCTTACATCCCCTTATGTAAGATATCACCTTCTTCATTCCAGGGACAGATTTTACTGGTACTCATTACAATGTAACAGAATATGTGGACTGCCCAGGTGTTTGGTGTTGTCACAAGAGCTAAAATGTAGGTATGTATCTCTGGCAGGATACCACCCTTGGCAGGTATTAAACACCCTCTGCAGTCCCTTCTGAGGAAAATGTAAGAAGGTGGTATGCTGAGCAGGGCCTAGAGCCTGCAGCCAAGTAATATGAAGAAACCGGTATGAGGTCATGCCCTTCTCTGCAGTTTGGTTATCTGTGTTAGAGCTTGGTATGAGGATCCTCTGTCTACTCAGCATGCAGACTCTGGAGTCCCTAATAGAAGCTAGGCACCTCTGATCTGATCCTGCTGTTTTTCATAGAAAGTAGCCAGACAAGGAGGAGGAGATAATGATGATGGTTCTAATCACTGTGACTAATCCCACTTGCAAGATACTGTAATAAGCATGTTTAAAAGAAGTTAGCAAGGGGACATCTCTGAGGCTGCATTGACCCAAATTTGTAGTTAAAGATTGGTAGGGCTGTTAAAGTAGTAAACTTGCATTATCAAGATAAATGTCTTCAGCTGAGAAAGGCTGGTGAGGAAAACATTTAAATTTCCCCTTCATATCAGCAGGAGTATAAACAAGCCTTAAAGCTCATCTCTTATGTTTAATTCTGTTTAATTCTTGTCCTACTGTGTAACCCTATGAACTGAGTTGCCTTCTTTTCTTTTCCAGATTTCATAATTATAATAACAGGGGGAGACAACTGTACTACATATGCTAAGGTAAACCAGTAATGAGTTATGCCTGGAGAAAGTGCTTTTGTTGTGTTACTTCCTTGCCATGTGATTTTTGCATTGATGGATTTTCCTTCCCAGCAGAAGGTGGAAGCTGTTCAGTATCTGAAATGAAAGTATTGTTTCATTCCCACTACAGTATTTCATTCTGTAGTGAGAACTTTCTAGTGATTTGGCATGTTATTCCTGTTTATCTGCTAAGCAGAAGGCAACATATAACTAACTGTTCGAAGTAGTTTGAAACCATGCCCCAAATGTATCAATCAATGCATGTTTAATTTTATTTCCTGAGTATAGGATATGGATGGTGGATAAATGAATTGATATAAATATTGTAACATTTAATACTAAGCAAAGCAGACCTTCGATGGAGAAGTTGATCTTCCCATTTCTAACTGAATCACTCTTTGCATTATGCTTAACAATCGCCAAGGCTGAGGGTGGCAGAATTCCTGTACTTGTGAGAAAGCTGCACATGTACTAAAAGCTCTGTCTGGGAGATACATGTATACTTATTAGAAAGGGACTATCTGCTGTCTTTGTAAGGCCTGGAAAAATGAGGTGCACTCTTAATGAGATGTTTGCTAATTAATCCTAAAAGACATGGAGGAAGGCTGTCAAAACCAGTGGTAACTGCCTCTAAAGCTCAGTTGGTAATTGCTGATAGGGAGACTCTGAGTGTCCTCACAAGCTTTACGTTAACTTGGATTCCAGCAAATGCTTAGCCTCTAAATATTCCTGTATTGCTGAGTAGGTGCTAGATAGAGATGCTAAGAATACCACAGGTTACCACATTCTTTACAGGTAAACAAAAATTGTTTTTCCTGTTGTGAACATGTTTAATATTTCCAATACAAACTACTTTTAAAGTATTTTCTGGCAGATTTTAAAGCTTAATGACTTGGCTTGTCTTGGCAGGGTGCATTTATTGCTGCATAATATATGTCATATTCTTTTGTACCACAGACCTATGTAAATTCTCAATGTGTGGTTTTAGCTGTCAAAGGGATTTGCAGAGCCATGCACAAGAAACTCATTATTGATAATCCATGTGTGATACAGAGGTCACACACAAAAAATGTAAAGAGCTTTTTCCTAGCTGTCTGATCTGTACCTTTTAGGTATGTGCTGGTGGTTCTGACCTCAGGAAAAAATTTTCTCACTCATTCCTCCACACCTTTCTCAACCTCTCCCTTTAAAATAGCAACAGATATAATAATTTAGTTGGTAGCAGTTTGTTGCTGCTTGGTGTGTACTTTCATCTGATAAATACACAATGTCTATTATGGCTTTCTCTTTTTTTTTTTTTTTTTTTTTGGTACTGTGACAAATGACACATTCTATATAATGCCATACAGATCACAGGCCATATCACTTTACAGAACTGTATACTGAGCCATTTCTACACTTCAAATGGAAATAGCTTCTGTAATATAGATCATGTTCTATAGCTTTAAGTCACCCAGAGAACTCCTCTTACTGCAGCTAGTGGCACAATTTGTGCATTTATGGTCATACGAGTTGAATTCGAAGAGGAAATGCAGCCCTTTGTAGTACACAGTATGACCTCTGGTAGAAGTGAAGGCTGAAGTTTTGGAGGGCAGGGACAGTGTGAGCCTTCCTTGATGTAGCTTTGCCTCTACTGTGCTCTTGAATGTATTCCCTGCTCATTTGCCCATGACCTCTCTGGAAAGCATCCCATGGCCTGAAGAGGATTTGAGGCCTGATGCATAAAATATGCAATATTTTAGCTCTTCCAGCTACTGCGTTCACGTATGTGGATGAGCATGTATTTTGCACATTCCCATATTTATATGCAATAAAACATTTATTTATCACTGATCTTTAGAGATGACAAAATGACTCAGTTGTACTTCTCTGTTGATAATCATCTGGAAAACCTGTTAACTGTCTACTAACATTGTTACAGAGAATTTCCCCAGGCTAGAACAAGTCAAGGAGAGGTATGAGTGAGCCAACATCAAGATTAGGTGTGTTGTTAGTTCTGTCCTACACCTGTTCATTTTTTTTCCAGTTTTGACCTGCTAGAAGGTGAGCAGGAACTTTCTTAATGAAAACTGGAATGCACTTAGAGCTCTACCTTTTTGAGGTATCTTGCTGTGTGATTGCATCACTATTGAAAATTGCTTTTTCATTCCTGATTCAAAGCTCTCCCCTTTTCCCTCTTTCCCCCCTTTCTCTTGGGTGGTCAGACTCCTCTCCCCCTTCAACCAACTATAGTTTGGCTGAAAATACTTTGAAAAACTAGAATACTGAGCTTCTGGCAGGGCTGGAGTGTAGCGGGTAAATTTACTACACCAGCCAAATGAACCCACCTGTGGTGGTAAGAGGCCACAGTTTGGGTGGTAAACGTCACCAGAACCCTCCATGGTTTTGCTCTTATTTGCAGAGAGAAGCTTGGACAAGTGAAGATGTTGCTTGGAGAAAAGAGGAATAGCTTTGGGAAGTTAAGGGATTTTGAGGAGCCAACCAAAATGAGTCAAATCTCAGGCTTCATGGCATAAGAATGGATCCTTTTCAGGATCCTATGAGATGATGTCTTTGAATTAATAACTTAGCAGAGAGAAGACCAGCTAAGAAAGAAAACAAAACATGCTTTTCCAGTTAGAAAAGGAAGCCCCACTCCACCACCCCCCTTTACCTCTGGATTGGCAGCAATACTAATAACTATTAATTCCAAGTGACGTGAGTCAAATGTAATTTGGGTAAGTGTTGCTTCTCAGTACTGCTACGCAGGAAACAAGCAAAACTAGAAGTCTGGCTATAGATATGGACAGCTAATCGACCTGTAAAGAATAAAACAGGAACACAAATTGGCATGGACTAAGCAGTGCCAGTGTGGATTAAGCTATTTTAACACACCAAATCAAATAGACAGTTTCTGAACAAATAAAGAAGAAATGAGTACATATTTATAAGTTCAATGCATGCACTGACTGATCCAGAAAAATAAACAATTTTTTTGCTGAGTTATACCTAATCTTTGTGCTGTTGACATCTCTTCTCATAGGCTCTTTGTGTGAGTAGGCATGGATTCCACTCCAATGTTGGTCACAGATGAACAGGGAGGAAGGAAGAGGGGAGTGGATCTCTCAAAAAACATGTTCAGTTGGAGAGTAATAGTGTCTGGGAAACAGTAGAGGCCATGTAGTTGTTGCTGAATAGCAATCAGCCATTTACCAGAACTTTTGGTGGCCTTAGTGAAGACACCTACTAAGGCTCCCTACTTTCTCTAAAAACAGAAATGCCCCTTTTCTGTATACTAGTATCGTCATCTTTCTTTGTATTGGAGTAGTGAAAGGAGAAGCCCCCTGTCCAGGATGCACTCAGACTAGAACTAGTGAGCTATATGGAAAAGGACAGAAGCTTTTCCAGCTTAAGGCACCTTTATATTCATCTAGCCACACTTGCACTGTAGAGTATCCAAGTACATCTCCCTTGGGTAAAAAAGGGACACCTTGAGCTGACATAATTTGCCAGTACAAGAACAAAGCACAGGCCAGGCTGATGTCTTCCAGCAGGGCATGATGACACAGTTTCCATCTCCTTTTCCCTGCCTGAAGCACCCATACCAAAGCACTGCCTACAGAGCTGTGGGGAAAGCACCCTAGGACAGTGTGTGAGCACATTGTACTCAGACCTAACTTATTGGCAGAATGTTGAGAGGACTCTCTTTTGTGCCTATTGATTAGGGACATTCTCAAGGCCCAAAATGTTATGTGCACAGACTTTGAGCTGTCTTGGTAACTCTTTGCTGGACTTGCTCCAGTCTCACAATATCTCTTTTGTACTGGGGAGTTCCAAAACTGAACACAAAACTCCTACTGTGGCCTCACAGCTTCCAAGTAGAGGAAACAGTTGTTTGTGTCAACCCATCTAGTCCATACATCCCCAGGCTGGATACAAGGATGCTGTGGGAGAAACTGTCAAAAGCCTTGCTAAGGCCCAGGTTAATGACATCTGCTCTTCTCTCCCTGTCCACAGAGCCAGATGTTTCATTGTAGAAGGCTGGTGAGGCATGGTTTGTGATCAGTAAATCCACTACTTTCAGGTAGTGTTGCTTATTTGGACAGCCCCTATATTGAGAATTTGGAGTCAGGTTTATAAAAATACTTTCACTTGGTTATCAAATCCTGCAGTTAGCTTAGAAACCTATAAAGAAGTGTACTTCATGAACACATTTGTATTATTGTATTTCTTTAAATACCCTGGGTGTGTACTTTTCTTTTACACTTGTATATAAATCTTTTCCCATAAATTTTTTTCACTTACTGTTTGAGTCACTAACAGGATAAGCAGGGGTTAGAAGGCAGTTTTCACACTTCACTGTTAGCACTGCAAAGTGAGGTGTGTGCTCAGGATTATACAAGGAAGGAGAAGCTCCTTCTTTGGCTTGTCTCCCCATTCCCTTTCACCTCACCCACCAGTGTAATTTTCCCCACCCTTGTTACTTAGCAGAGCTGAACAGGGAGCTGTCAGCAGCTTGTTGCAAGATTGATTCGGAATCAGCTAGTTTGTGCAGCCAGTTCTCACTTCTTGAGACTGAGTTCACAGCTACTTTCATATCTTCAACAGTAACTAGAAGAAAAGGTTGATAGAAATGCTAAACAAATGTTTTTAATAATTTGTGTTATAGTAGAGCAGGGAGGCCAGACTGACTGTAGAGTCACTGTGCTCGGTGCTGAACACTTTGTAGGACATGACCGTCCCTTCCCCAAAGAGGTTTCAGTGTAAAAAGTGACAGTGGAAGAAAGAAGCAGTATACGAAATACCCAGTTGCTGATCTAAAAGAGTTTTATGGTTTTTTTAAGCCATATAGCAATGTCTCCCATACAGTAATATGTGTCATGTAGAAAGGGACGTTACTTATCAACAGCTAGTGTTCTTTGTGGTTTATATTTCGTATGTGCATATATTTATATATTTCCTATGTACTTGTATACTCTAAATACACATATGCCATAAAGACCTTAGCAACTTCTTAGAAACTCTTTCAAGCCATAGAAGTATTCTGACCTCTTCTGCAATGTACCATGATTGCTGATTATTGATCCAGCTTAGTGATTTCATAGCAAGTGAATCTATCATCCAGTTTGACAATCTGAATATAGAGATTAGTATTGGCATGGACACAAGCAACCACGAAGATCCTCAAGTGGGTTTCTGTTGTGTGACCAAAGGACAGTGCTCTTCTAACATCCAGGGCCTGCAGCAATGCCCTGGCTCTGGATGCACAAACCAGTGAACTGCATGGCTCAGGTATAAGTTTTGGAACTTGAAGAGGATCCTCAAGGAAACCTTGTCTTGAAAGAAGAGTGTTAGAGGGATCTGCCTTCAATATCTGGATTTTCCCTACTTTCCTTGCTGGAGAAATAAATGCCAGAAAAGCTGCTTCATGAAGAGAAGAAAAAAAATAAATCCTAGAGTGGCTAAGTGCTCTCTGAAAGCTAGGAGCTCTCATTTCAGTCCCACCTTACTATTACCCTTTGGGAAGACTTTGCTGACAGTGAACTGATGTCAGACACTTCGGTGATCAGTCTTCCTGCACAGGGGCAGAGCTCACATACTGCTAGCTTTGTTATGGTATCATCCATTGTAATCAGATAATGGGACTCTAGGGGCTTGTCTCTACCCATATCTGATCAGTCAGAAAATGTAGGGTCTCAAGTGAAATTTTTACATCAGGCAATGTCCCACAAAAAATTCCTCTGTCTAATCTTCGTGCAACAGGATGCCTGTAGAGCCAAGGTTCATACCAGGACTAACAGGAATGTCAGCTTCATCTTACATAAAATGCCTGAGAGAAACAGATTATCGTACATACTGTAACACAATTTCTGTGTTGTCAGTCATTTAATGAAATGTCTAAAACTTGAATTCATTCAGTGGAATGGCTGGTTTCACACCATGACTGTAAAAAATCATAAGGAAGTGTTGTAGCTTTCTTCTCAAAACCAAACATGGGATTTTCTTAATATAGGAATATAGTAGTATTCCTGAAGTTTCTCTATTTCTGTTCACCTGCCACATAGTAAGATTTTCTACCTACAGCTCTCCCCAACTTGCATTCCTATTGCAGAAGTAAATAAACAGGATATATATCCTCATGTCGTTTAATCACTTACATTTAAGTTTTCTTAAAGGAAAGCTTTTAAGCTTTCTTAAAGGAAATGAAAAGTTTTCCAAGTGTTTGAAATTTCAACATACCAGTTCTCCATATCTTGTAGTACCAATTGCTCTGCTGCACTCATTAACTAGAAAGCTATCCTTGGCAGAAGTGGACAGACTTCTAGTCTCTAAGTAGTGGTATTCATAGTCTTCAGCAATGCTTTTGTGTAAGTACTTTGAGCCAGATATCTAACCGCTCATATTCTCTGTTAATAAAATTAGGGAAATGAAGCTTAGAAACCCTTGGGGCAGACACATTATAAAATGTAGCCAAATCATGTTTGTAAAGGTTCTGAAAATCTCAGATAGCAGGTGCTATAGAGATACAAACTTTAAGGTTGCATTTCTTAATCCTTAGGCATTGAAGTCAAATGACTTTGCCAATATCAGCACTGTCATGGAAGGCTTGGAGTTTGCTAAACTAATTGTTAATATTTTTAATGATTTTAATATTGTTTTATTTGCCAGCGATCATAGATACTGTTATCCTGTGCACTCTATGCTTGAAATGTTTTCCTGACTCAGCTCTGTGTTGTCAAGCTGTAATCCAGCAGTACCTGCTTGACTGTAAACATGTGCTTCTGGCCTTTCCTCCTCTTTACTTAAACACTCCAGTGCCTTTCTAAGCTGTGATCCTCACTATCAACGTGTTGCCATGCAGGTTATCTAGATCCCTGAAGTGGCTATGGCATTATCAGTAAACTGGTATGACTTTTCAAAGTCATAGTGATAACAGTGAGCACAGGGCATTCAGTATTTCTGCTAAACTACCAATGTTTCAAAAAGCAGCAAAATGCTTAAATACTTGGGGATTCAAGAGGAGGTCTGTAGATATAACTAGATTCAAAAAACCCAATCTGTTCCAGGTGTTGGGTCTGATTTTTGGTTTGCACTTTCTCAGGCTTATTTCCTTTGCAGGGCTCATATAGGAATGTGAAGACATTTTTGGAAAGAATTTATGCTTTAGAGAAGGATCGTTAACTAAATTTGCTTAGAATAAGATCCCTTTACTGCATCAACCATTTCTGGGACTATCCTTGCTCGATGAAGATGCCAGCTTATTATATGTGTATTTTGAAAGCTATGGACAGATAAGGCTGGTGGAGGAGAAGGTCTCCAAAGTCAGACAGTAAGACAGAAATTTATGAAATTAATATCCTTCTGGAGAGCAAATCAGACCAAATTAAAGAAAGCAAGGAAAGAAAAGAGCATTCTAAAGAACTGAGACACAAAGAATAACAGCAGGGGACAAATTTTAGTAATTGATCTCCTGCTTGATTCTACAGAGGAAGGCAATAACAAGGAAACAAAGCCTTCCATTATATTCAATCCTGAAACTGAACAAAACAAGAAAATGGGTCCCATCTTCCTTCCATTAATTCTGGCAGACTCCAGAAGAGTAATTCATATTCCAGCTAAGCCCTTGCTGTTGCCATATCTGAGTTGCAAAATGGTTCCTCCCAAATAACATTGGAACAGGAATGTATAGCTGAAGCCTAGCTGCCCTTGCCTTGCAGCTATATTAACTGAGAAAGGAGCTTGATGGCTTTGAGTTGCCCCAGAGCAACATCACAGGCAAGTCAAAAGTAATTCCTTAAGCTAAATGGTCCTTCATAAACTTATGCAGAGCACTAAGAAATTGGGTATCCTGCTTGGGATGGTAGCAAGCCAAGGCTGTTTAAGTTATCTGTACCCTATTCACAAACGTTGACTTCTTGTTCCCACACCTGTGTTTCATAGGGTCATTTTTTGTGTAGCTCTGGAGTACAAAAAGGGATTGTGCTGCCATGCCAGGTACATTGAGCAGTCATTACAGGCAATTAATTTTTTTTTCCAAAATCCACGGAGCTTGGGACTGTTATTTCCTAGGGAGTAAAAAGCAGATGGAAGCATTCAATAATCCACATACTGATGGAATTAACTTTATCACTAATTGTAGTAATTGGCATTGACATTCTGTTGTGGTGCTGAGGATAGGCAGAAGGGTGGGAGAGTCATATATTTATATAGATGTTTTGCACACCTTCAGGGTAGTGTGTGTTATAATGCATATAATATAAATATTTGTATAACTATATGAATCACTTATCTCCTTTTTTGCACATTGTCACTCCTTTGAAGATACTCATTATGTTGTCATTTACCTAATCTATGCCTTCAATTACCTACTGTATTTAAGGAGGAAAGAGCACAGACTTTCCCAGGGATGATTCTACATAAGGGCTACCTGCCTAGAAAAAAAAAGCTGTAGCTGTCTTGTTGCTAGTGAGCAAAAGTAATAATTCTTTGTGAAAGAAAAATTAAACTAACAGCCTGTGGGTTCCTCTACTGGCTAGACGAGTGAGAAATACAGTGTCAGTCACTCTACCTGAATGTTTAGCAGGGAGCAGCTCCATTTGCTGTCGCACTATCTGTGCGGGGGGATCCAACCCAGACTGTAAGAACTCAGCTGAATTCCGAGGGTGTTCAGAGTTGGTTAAGCCAAAGGTATAGAGTGACTTCTTGGAAAGAAATGGCTTATGTAACACAGCAACTAATTAATGTTCAGCATTTAGTCCTCAGGCAAAAGAGATCCTCATATACCTTTAGCATGAGTATGTTTTATTCATGATGGTCTCATCTGATTCTGGTTCTGACATATTCTAGATCTCACACGTGTCAGTGAGAAAATGGAAAAGGCACAACTGAAACCTTTGCCTGCAAAAAACAGAGAAAAGCTTCCACAAATGTCTTCTCTGAACAAAGAAAGATAACACATTCTCACCACTGACATCTATGCTTCTAAATAAAAGTGGGGCCAGGGACAGAGTTGACTCACTAAACCTCTGATCTTTCACAGTACTTAGTTCACTCCCTGGTTTTCTCTGAGATAAACCTGTTGCAGAGGGATGAGCTCCGAGCAGTGTAATTTTGAGCCAGCTGTTGTCTCTGGCCTCAGGATCCAGGAACAGTCCATAGCTCTCTTCTATTTTTCTATATTTGTGTTGATGGTGATATTTTGGCACCTCCGTTTCTTTTGCACTTTCTATTTCTAGAAAAACAGACTCCTTTTCTGTAAAACCTTGACCTTGGGCCTTCTATGCAGCCACATGAAGCTGATCACAGCTCTTTAGGAAAAAGGCAAGGGAAAACTGGAATCCTGATCCTGGCTGTGGTGGTATTCTCTGCATTGTTTTGTGGCAGAACTAATGCTTTCTAATGAAAAGTGTGTAGCTATGAAAAAGGGTAATCTAAAATGGAGCAAGATTTTCTTGCATAGTCATTACCTAAGTTATGTAGAAGAAAATGATCAGCATAGAGGAGTCCCTGGCAAAAATACTACTCCAATGAAAGGTCTTTTTTTTTCTTTTCTAATTTTACATTTTAGATAACATTGCAATTTAATGCAGTTGGGAAATCAAACTGTTTAAACTCAGATAAGAGCAAAACCAAGACCATTCAGCCTTACTGCAATCAAAAGTTTCCTTAAGACTGATTTTTTTTTTTTTTTTCCCCCCAGAACACTTTGAATCACAAGTTCTCTGGAGAGACGTAACATTTTCAGTCCTGAGTCAATATAAGGTAGAAGCTCAAAGTCTTGAAACAGCACAGAGATTTCTGTAGCTCTCACACCTGCTGGCACTTTTGGAAATGCTGAGCCCAAAAAATTCTCAAAATTGTGTGGTTGACTTCTATGGACTAAGGCTGGTAAAAGGAGAAAGTTATAAAACAGACTTCTTAAAAACATGAAACACTATCTGTAGGAAAAAAGGTTTTGCACTAGGATTTGTTCCACAGAAGACACTGAAGCTGCAACGTGACATGACAGCCCTGCCAATCTAATAACTGGCAGCTGCCAAGAAGGGCTGTCCCACCCTCTTCTCTAGACATGTGCCTTATATGCCCAGCAGTTGTTTCAAATTCCATGATTCTGTGCCCTCATGGAAAGTCAGTTCAGCTGGCAGATACTGCTAAAATGGATCCTTCAAAAAAGATGAAAAACTGTTGAAAAGAGTTTTCTAATAGATCAACTAATTTGGTCAACTTCCTCCTGTGGCTGCATTATTCAACCAGTGCAAAACCACACAGCAGGGGAGTATACAACCCCTTTCAGCAGCAGTTTCAGCTTTGCTATAGCATTGAACCACATGCTGAAGGTAAGAAATCTCCTCTTTGTTTGCTAATCTTAGCAGCATAATACAACTGCCCCCCCAATGAGCAATAAGACACAAGCTTAGGATGTATACATGTTTAACCTGGCAGGCAGCTAAAACAACCACAGAGCCATTCATTCACCCTCCCTTCCCCTCCCCCCCTCCCCAATGGGATGGGGGAGAGAATCGGGGTGGGGAGGGAAAGGAAAACTCGTGGGTTGAGATGGAGACAGTTTAATAGGACAGAAAAGGAAGACAATAATAATAACCACAGAATGGTTTGGGTTGGAAGGGACCTCAAAGACCATCTAGTTCCAACCCCCCTGCCATGGGCAGGGACACCCTCCACTGGATCAGGTTGCCCAAAGCCCCATCCAGCCTGGCCTTGAACACTTCCAGGGAGGGGGCATCCACAGCTTCTCTGGGCAACCTGTTCCAGTGTCTCTGTGTTGTTTCAAGACTTTGAACTTTTTTCTTCTGAGATTCTCCATGACAGCTATGTTTCTGCATCTGTAGGTTTGACATGCTACTTAGTTAAACTGTTATGCTACAGAATGTAGATCTTTTCTACACGTGGGAAACATATCTCAGTGATGCTAGGAAGTCCTATTTTTGAGAAAAAAGAAAATATTTCAGAATTAGGAGAATGAAATTTGAAGAGGGAAACAGAGCAGTTGAGGGATGAGTGCCAGTAGCCACATTGACAGCAGCCTGATGTCTCTGTCTACCATCATATTCTGTTAGTTTGTGAGAAAGGCATTGGATCCCATGCAGCAAGCCTCCAAGACAGGAGGATCTTCCTTGGGAGTCACTGTTCCAGTTTTGGATGCCTGCTCTAGGTAATGAAGTTATATTGTTATTGCTGGCAGTAATCCCTGGCTGAGTGCTGTCTTTTGAATTCTACCCTGGAACCCACAGCTAATTTCTTTATTGTCATCTGTAGTTTACAATTAGCACAGGTATTTGTTCTCTGGCGGTGGGCTATTTGAATGTTTCTGAAGCAGACGCTGTGTCAGTGATGCTGCTTGGTGGAGAACTGGGCTTTCCTGTTTGGAGTAATTTTCTCTTCTTCTGTTTCCTGTCAGACTTACAAGGACAATTTTTCTACACAGCTTTATGCAGTACTGTGTTAGAAATTCCCTGATATAGCTATAACCAAACTGATGCATCTGCACAGCACAGAAGAAAGTCAAGAAAGGTTGCTAATAGAATCACAGAAGCAGCATAGTCTCGTTAGTATTATAGTGCTACTCTTTTTTTTTTTTTTTTTTTTTTTTTTTAGGACTAATTATCTGTAGCCAAACATCAAGATTACTTGGGCTTTAGTGATTCTGGTTTTAGGACCAGCTTGGCTGGTCCTATCTCAGGGATCTCTCTGTGGAGCAATACTAGGTGGGTAGACAATCTCTGATGATGGTATGCTTTTATTTTTGTGCCCTGCCCAAATGCAGAATATACCTCCTGTCCTGCACCAAAAGCTTCTCTCTATTTTCTGCTTTGCTTATTTCCAGAGTAGAGCATTTTGACAAATCCATGAGATGCCTGTTTGGGAGCTGCAGAGTTTCCAAGTTAGATTGTGAACTCTGAATATTGCTGTGTCACTGATTCTTTATCTGTGCTGTTTGCTATTGTCCTGGTATTTTGTAGTTGATTTCTCTTCCACTTGCTCTTTCCAGGATAATGCAATGCAAGTCTGAGAAGGAAAATGTGAGTTATATCTCATCAGAGCTAGTTAAAGCACACTTATTACCTCTGTGTGTCTACTCAGCACCATGCCTCATTAGCCCTCCACAAAAGGGACCATGCTTTGCCATCTTTAAACAGGAATAGTTTCTAGGAAACCTATTTTCATTCATTGCAAAACTGGCACTTCTTGTTTGATGACACTTGTTTTTTTTTAAAGCCTTAAGGTTCCATAGGAATATAGGGCTTCAGCATTCCTAGTTCTTCTGTCCTATATTTCCAATCATCATAATGCAGCAAGAAGTAACTCAACATGAACTTCAAAGTTCCCCAGATCCAGGAGGGAAATAGAGGCACCTCTTGCCCTTGTTTGTTTCCTTTTTGTTTCTCTCTTTTTTTTTTTTCAAGCTAAGATCATGATTTTTCTTAGCCTGATTGGGCTGAGCTTTGTATAGTTAAGTATGGGGAGATGGAAGTCAAAAGAGTTCAAGACTCCTGTGAATTGTTTCTCTGAATTAGGTAAACCTTTTTGTGATTTTTGTGGTCAGGGAGCCACAAAGGTGTCTTAGCCACCTGGGAGTGTCCTTCTCCTTCCCGCCCTTCATATTGCGCTGAGCCCCAAATGGTGAAGATGCATGCAATATGCTGCTTTTTAGTGGATCTTTGTCTTCACAAAACATACTTTAAATTATGTCACCATCTATGTAATATGGATATGGGTTGTGTATAAAGCCCACCATGATTCATTGTCAAGGAGTATTGACTGATCATTTCAGAAATGGTAGCATGGTTTATGGCCTGAGGGCTCATAAATGACTTTGTTTTCTGTAGTTCCTCTACATGTGAACAGGAGGACAGCAGGCCCAGGCATGTCTTCAGTGAGGTATAGGTGAGCCTTAGTGAATAGGAACCTTCTAAAGGTATCTGGAAGCCCTGTGTAGCACAAGGGAAAAACTTCCTTCCTTCTTATCAACTGGATTGTTCAGGGGCCTGCCACTTAGGAAATTTCCTATCTCCATCATGCTGTGAGTAAATAAATGTCCCCAGCCCTCAGTTTGTCCATGTGTAAGAGAGGTCTTACAACATACAGCTCACATCATGTGCTAAAAAGTAAGTAGCTTCTCAGAGTTATCTCAGTACTGATGTGCATGGTATCTATAGCGGGGGAGCTACATGGCTCTCATATTCCATGAAATGCCCCCTGTACACTGATTTCCTGTTGGGGTGAAGGAACAGCAATATTCCTGTACCTCCTCAGATTGCTTTCTTACCAAATGTTAAGAGGCAAGGGGAAAATCCAGCTTATTTTGACTGGATCTTCAGTATGGATGATGTGGGAGCAGGGACCCTGGTGGAACATGGTGTGCTGTTTAGGTTTCTAACCAAGACAGATTATACTCTTTGAATGCCTAGTGCTAATATAATCTAATTGCCTTACATGTGATTAACTTTTTAATGCTCCTCAGAATTATTTTTTTTTGTGGAACACTTTAAAGGCTCATAGTCAATGAGTTTTGAGTGATTTTTCCACCTTCTTATACATGTGGAAAGTACAGTTCCTACCTAAACGCCCCCCCCCCCCCCCCCCCCCCCCCCTTATCTTTCACTCCCAACACCCACAGAGCAATACACATTCTCACAGTACTGATGTTTTTGGAGAATCTTGGATATGTTAGTTTGGTACCACCACATGATAAAAGAAGTTATAAACAGTATTATCCTCTTCCCCTAAATTGTGATTTCCCCAAGAAATTCCATCTTTGACTAATTAATAGGTAACTAAGAGTCTGGAAGTGTTTGGTGATGGCTGGCAGAAGGGAGCATTAAAAAAATAGAGTACCTCAAAATGGGTTGTTTGTCTTTCAGCTATCAAGTGACTTGCATTTCTCCCCAACATTTGCTGCTTATGGTTCAAGTTGGCTGAGGGGCTTAGATGTCCACAAGAATTTTGTTTTTCTCCCCATTGTATTCTTTGACTTAATAAGATACTGCCTTTGCCAGTTCAGCTGCCCTCTGTATTTCTCTTAGTTTTGTCCTTTTTTTTTCTTTGGGTTTTTTTTTTTAGAAGCTAAGGCCTTGGCAAACATGGGCTTTTACCAACATATTCTTAAGCAGATGGAGATTAATATCTTAAGAGATGTTTTGCAATGTAAAGTGTAAAGTTCAGTGTCTTTGAGCATCCCAAAGGAATGCCAAGGTTTTAACAAGTGAACTATATCACGTTTCAATCTTGTTATTTCCTTGTGTATCTTCACCTCCTATCTCTAGGTGTAACACAAGTTTTCTCACAAGCTTTGAAAGTTACGTGTAAGAAATAAACTTGAGATTTGACTGACCACTTATAGGTTGGTGAGATGAGTGAAAAGGCATTTAAAAAATTTGAAAACATTCACCAGTTTGATAATGGGAACTCTCATATCTTTAAGGCATGTGGTAAAACTTGTTCTGCATTTGCCAGAAAGCAACTTTTATGGTAAAATATATGACAAGCTGAATTAGGAGTTAGTTTGCTTTTGAGGCACAAATTGTCACAGGTGTAAAAAGAGAAATTGTAGAATCGAGGCTGCCTAACAGAGCCTTACCTGGACCTCAACTCTGGTGACAGGCTGTAATGAAACAACCAGTCACCCTACTTTATCTATTCCCCTGAAAAAGACAAGCGTATTGTTGGTTTGTGGGTTTTTTGTGTTTTTTTTTTTTTTAATATGTCATTTGCTGTATGTGAGTAAAATGGGCTTATACTACTAAATCTGAACTTGGTTTGTTGGTTCAAAAAGGACTTCTTTCATACAAGTTAAGTGTCATTGTACACTAAAAAACAGTGGTGGTGCTTCTAAGCTAGTTTAAAAAACTGACTTAATAGACTTTGCAGCCAATTTTCGATGATTGTCATTTCATAGATGATGATTCTGGTTAGGAAAGGTGGGGAGTGGCATATCCTCCCCTTTCCTTGATAGGGACAGAAGGCTCTAGTTTGCAAGAACATTGATGCTTGTACATTGGTCACAGATGAGTAGGACCTGCAGAGGTCATGGGAGGGGATTAAGTCCAAGCACTACCCTCTGTGGAATGGTACCACCATAAGTGCCCAAGCTGAGTATGAGTTAAAGACTGGTGTTAGGCTAACTGAAGTCCAAGAGAGAGAGGAGGTCCTGAGGAAAAAGGAAGATGGGATTTCTAAAGATTTACGCAAGAGGAAATAGCTTATATGCATTCTTTAAGCTTTTCAGTTAAAGGTGTAAACAAGTGATTGCTAAGAAAACATCTGACTGCTCAGAAGTTCCTACATCAAACAAGACACAAAGCTGAATTCTGCTACCTCACACCAGAGAACAACAATACCCTTTCTTGGATTCATTTCAAGGACTATTTGTCTTCATCTTACTTCCCTGTCAAAGTAAAGCCAAAATGAAACTAATTTTAGAAAATATAATTGCTGGAGCAAAATCTAGAATTCATGTAGTTATAGATATGCTAGGTCTTGGCATATCTATAAAAAACTTGAAAAAAGTTCAGATAAATAATGGCCTTCCTTCTTCAGGCCTTAACTCTGCTCTACTCCACCCCACCCCAGACAGGGAGTACAGGAAGCTTAAGTACATTCACTGCTCTTGCTGTGCCAGCACAGGTAACATCCCCCAGAGAGGCAGGTATCAACTCCTGGTGTGCTGCACAGTAAGAGGGAGCCCTTTCCCTTTGCAAAGGACTACAAGTGCTCTGTTTAGCAGTACTCCTCTGCACACAGTGTAGCTGAAAAAAAAAATCACTAAAATGATTTAATGAAGGCTTTTATCAGCATTAACCTAAGTCAGGAAAGGGTTTTAAAATTATGACATAATGTAAATGTTTAAGTCATTGATGAGGCCACAGGCACACAGAGGCCTGGGGTTTATATCATGATTTCTCACTGAAAAGAAGGCCGACAGGTATGGTATCATTGGGGTAAAGTTGTGACCCAAAGCAGGCAACCAGCAGTGACTGACTGTATCAACTACCTGTAGTTAGGAGGAGCTTACCTGCTAAAGAAAATGTGGATAAACTCAGCTAAGAACAAGAGACCTGTTTATCCAGTATTTTCCCCCTAGTTCAAAGAGGTGAAGTAGCAGAGATTGGCAATCACTCCAGCCTCTTTACAGTATTGGAGAACCAAAGGCTGATGTCTCTCTGGGTGCATTTCTATCAATTTGCCATTCTAACACAATAAAAATACAAGTTAGAACAGAATAGTTAAACATTTATTCTTAAATAATTAAAAATACAGGAAAACGTGGAAGAAAAAAGTGGTATCTCCTGATTAAGGCAAGAGTTTTGGACTCAAGGCTCCTCAGTGCCGTATCTTAGTCATGCATTGCCCAGGCCCAAGGTTGTTAAAATATTCTGCTTATTGAATACCCTGAACAAAAATATTCAGGTGAGATGCACTGCTCACTGAATTCTGTCTTTCTTTTTGATTCAATAGCCTTTGGATCACATTCAGACTTTGTTCCATTAAAGAAAAGCAAGCATACTTCAACAGAAAGCTTTGGAATTTATTATAGTACAGGTCAGGTGTGAGAATTTCATTACATTGGCTGTGATCCCACTTGCGTGAGGGATTAGCTGAGGCTGAGACGTAACAATGCGGCCTCACCCCTGTTTAAAATACTGAAGTCTTTGATTCAAAATGTCAGTTTGACAAATGAAAAGAGTACTGCAAGGAGGTGAAAACCCAACATGGGGACTTGGAGTTACCTTAGGCATTTGATGTTCTCTTTTTTTCTGTGTAAGTTAAAATCTACTTGATTATTTACCATTGCTGTATATTTAGAGGATGTTCTTGAGATACATTTGAAATGGTAATCTCTGTGTGTGTATGTATGTATGTAAGGCTAAAAATAAATATAAAATGCAATAACATGCAATATTTACTTTTTTTAAAAAAATATTCTTTTGAATGTGTAGTATTTCAACAGGTATTTTAGTAGGGACATAAAGCTGTAAACAGATAAAAGAATGAGAGCAAAATAATTGACAAACTCTAATCTAAAAGATGAAACATGCAGTGTCTGACCAGATTTTAGGACTTTTTTTAGCCTTAAGCTTAGTTATGAGATCAATGAATGATTTAGTTGACAATTTTTCTCTACTGAGAGACTCTTTAGGAAATGACTCATAAGAAAGCATGGACTAGCTTGTATTAATGATTCTGTGTTCTCACTGTACTGCAAGAGTTTTTTGAAATAACATCTAGAAATTCAGAGAGCTGCATTATTTTATACTGAATGTCTAGATTCATGTCATTCAATGCAAATAAGTTTCTTGAGTGATCAGTACTTGATGTTAATAATGCAAGGAATACAAGCCTAGGGTCTTAATAATTCAAGCTGTATTGGGATACAGAAAATCTACCAGTCTGTAGAAGGAATTTTGCAAAATATATATTGTTACATTACAAGCTTTTATGTATACACCAACTGATATGAAAATACCACTTCAGTTATACAGGTAAGTAGAGTCAAAAGAAGTTAGTTAATGTGGTTAAGAATTTAATAAAGCTACTCCAGTATACTTGGAGTATGTCTCTGAGAATCCTTTAAGTTTTAGACAGCCAAAACCAAAGACCAAGGATAATAACTAAGTGTTGCTAAGGAGTAATATTAACATGAGACAGAAGACTATGTCTGTGTTTCAATAGGAACAAAACCACTCCTCAAGATCAAGGTTAAATTACTTGAGCAAGCAAATGAAATGAGCTCGAATTAACCTGAATATTTAATCGTAATGGAAAAAGGATTTGATTTTACCTTTCAAGAAAATTTAGGATTGTTGGAAATGTTGTCATTATCATACTTGCAAGCTAAAATAGTTATGATGTATTCATAGTTAGAGATACAGGTAAACACGGGAACACAATGAATTTTCTCCATTATTATGATTATAGGATATCAACATAGATATGCACAGAAAAAGCTTTCTGTCCTGCCTCACAGCTAATGAATAAGAAAGAATTAATTACCTAGCAAAAAAAAGAAAT
This sequence comes from Grus americana, assembly GCF_028858705.1. NCBI lineage: Eukaryota > Metazoa > Chordata > Aves > Gruiformes > Gruidae > Grus > Grus americana. The sequence continues at coordinate 21,179 of NW_026561866.1, read as the reverse complement.
TGAAAAAAATGAAATATACAAAAAAAGCTGAGGAGAAAATGATGCTAGAAAAAGGTATTCAAGACATTATTAATTGTCCTTGTTAATTCTCTAGATGCTTCAGAGAGATCATAGAATACTTTAGGTTGGAAAAGACCTGTAAGGTTCAGTCTAACCACAAACCTAATATTGCTAAGTTAACCACTAAATCATGTGCCTAAGAATAAAAAAAATCATATTAAGAGGAAGAAAAAAACATAAAAACTTGAAAACTATACTGACTACTAATAGGAAAGCATAAATAAGGTAATCTAAAACTGTAAATGACACAGAAAAAAATTATTATCAGAAAAACAGGAAGGTAAACAGCTCCTAAAATCTATACAAAAGAAAAAAGAAATAGAATAGAAATCTGCTGGTAGTTAAGGAATACCAAAGGAAGTATGTAACAGAAAATGAGGAAAATAAAAGATAAAAGATGATAAATAAAAATAAAATATTCCAGGAGGAACAAATTAGACTTGGTATATTATTAAAGTACATCATGTAATTAGGGGTCAACTATCCACAATATACATGGGTAAAGTGGAAATGGATAGAGAGATGACAACAGCATAGACAGAAGGAATAAGTACACAAACTACAAACTCACAACACCAAAAAAGTGTCTAGAGGTAGAGAGAAAGAGAGAAGAAATAACCCATATGAACACATTGCAACTAACATGATGACTGAGTCCAATGACAACACTTTGCTTAATTCCCTCCAGCATCATTGGCGACCCACTCGACGACGAGAATGGCAGGCAGCGAAGGGAGGACGGAGACTGCGCCTACTCCGGAAGGCAGCTCACTCGGGGCGTCTGGTGGGAGCGAGGCGACGAGCCCCTCCTTCCTAACGATGAGGTCTGATGCCACTGCCGCCAGCGCGGTCACAGCGAGTGGCAGCGCTGCCTCCCCATCTCTCGGGCCCAGCTGGGAAGCGACGAGGCGCTCTTCCTCCTCCTCGTCTCCTGCGGCCTCCTCAGCTGCAACTCCCAGCCCGCAGCCCAGCAGCACCAGCGGCACCACGGAGGCGGGCTTGGCCGCCACATCCCCCCCATCCACGGCACTCGCATCCTCCGCTCCTTCCTCCGGCCCTGGCGTTACGAGCGCTGGGTCGGGCGCTGTGACAGCAGAGGCCACGACGCGCAGCCCAGCTGCCGGTGCGCCTAGCCCCAAGACATCGGCTTCTGCCTCTGTCACGTCCCGTACCTCGGAGGCCACCGAGGCCGGCCTTGCCTCCACGCCGGCCGCAGCGCAGAGACACAGGCAGCGCGGCTTACCTCCAGGCCCCTCACGCCGGGGCAGGCCACAGTGGAGGCAAGGGCCACTTTCTCTTCCACGGGGAGCCCCTTGCCTAGCGCCGCCATGGCCTCTGCGGCTAGCCGTGCCACGACTCCTCCCCCCGCCGAAGGCGAAAGTCCCACCCCGAACCAGGGGAGCAGCACGACTGCTGAGCCCAACACCAAGACGCCCTCTGCCCTCTCTGCCCTGTCGCTGGCGACCCCCTCCACGACGAGGATGGCAGGCGGTGAAGGGAGGACGGAGACTGCGCCTACGACACCAACTCGGGAAGGCAGCTCACTCGGGGCGTCTGGCGGGAGCGAGGCGACGAGCCCCTCCTTCCTAACGATGAGGTCTGCCGCCAGCGCGGTCACAGCGAGTGGCAGCGCTGCCTCCCCGTCTCTCGGGCCCAGCTGGGAAGCGACGAGGCGCTCTTCCTCCTCCTCGTCTCCTGCGGCCTCCTCAGCTGCGACTCCCAGCCCGCAGCCCAGCAGCACCAGCGGCACCACGGAGGCGGGCTTGGCCGCCACATCCCCCCCATCCACGGCACTCGCATCCTCCGCTCCTTCCTCCGGCCTTGGCGTTACGAGCGTTGGGTCGGGCGCTGTGACAGCAGAGGCCACGACGCGCAGCCCAGCTGCCGGTGCGCCTAGCCCCAAGACATCGGCTTCCGCCTCTGTCACGTCCCGTGCCTCGGAGGCCACCGAGGCCGGCCTTGCCTCCACGCCGGCCGGCAGCGCAGAGACACAGGCAGCGCGGCTTACCTCCAGGCCCCTCACGCCGGGGCAGGCCACAGTGGAGGCAAGGGCCACTTTCTCTTCCACGGGGAGCCCCTTGCCTAGCGCCGCCATGGCCTCTGCGGCTAGCCGTGCCACGACTCCTCCCGCCGAAGGCGAAAGTCCCACCCCGAACCAGGGGAGCAGCACGACTGCTGAGCCCAACACCAAGACGCCCTCTGCCCTCTCTGCCCTGTCGCTGGCGACCCCCTCCACGACGAGGATGGCAGGCGGTGAAGAGAGGACGGAGACTGCACCTACGACACCAACTCGGGAAGGCAGCTCACTCGGGGCGTCTGGCGGGAGCGAGGCGACGAGCCCCTCCTTCCTAACGATGAGGTCTGCCGCCAGCGCGGTCACAGCGAGTGGCAGCGCTGCCTCCCCGTCTCTCGGGCCCAGCTGGGAAGCGACGAGGCGCTCTTCCTCCTCGTCGTCTCCTGCGGCCTCCTCAGCTGCGACTCCCAGCCCGCAGCCCAGCAGCACCAGCGGCACCATGGAGGCGGGCTTGGCCGCCACATCCCCCCCCATCCACGGCACTCGCATCCTCCGCTCCTTCCTCCGGCCCTGGCGTTACGAGCGTGGGTCGGGCGCTGTGACAGCAGAGGCCACGACGCGCAGCCCAGCTGCCGGTGCGCCTAGCCCCAAGACATCGGCTTCCGCCTCTGTCACGTCCCATGCCTCGGAGGCCACCGAGGCTGGCCTTGCCTCCACGCCGGCCGGTAGCGCAGAGACACAGGCAGCGCGGCTTACCTCCAGGCCCCTCACGCCGGGGCAGGCCACAGTGGAGGCAAGGGCCACTTTCTCTTCCACGGGGAGCCCCTTGCCTAGCGCCGCCATGGCCTCTGCGGCTAGCCGTGCCACGACTCCTCCCGCCAAAGGCGAAAGTCCCACCCCGAACCAGGGGAGCAGCACGACTGCTGAGCCCAACACCAAGACGCCCTCTGCCCTCTCTGCCCTGTCGCTGGCGACCCCCTCCACGACGAGGATGGCAGGCGGTGAAGGGAGGACGGAGACTGCGCCTACGACACCAACTCGGGAAGGCAGCTCACTCGGGGCGTCTGGCGGGAGCGAGGCGACGAGCCCCTCCTTCCTAACGATGAGGTCTGCCGCCAGCGCGGTCACAGCGAGTGGCAGCGCTGCCTCCCCGTCTCTCGGGCCCAGCTGGGAAGCGACGAGGCGCTCTTCCTCCTCGTCGTCTCCTGCGGCCTCCTCAGCTGCGACTCCCAGCCCGCAGCCCAGCAGCACCAGCGGCACCACGGAGGCGGGCTTGGCCGCCACATCCCCCCCATCCACGGCACTCGCATCCTCCGCTCCTTCCTCCGGCCCTGGCGTTACGAGCGCTGGGTCGGGCGCTGTGACAGCAGAGGCCACGACGCGCAGCCCAGCTGCCGGTGCGCCTAACCTCAAGACATCGGCTTCCGCCTCTGTCACGTCCCATGCCTCGGAGGCCACCGAGGCTGGCCTTGCCTCCACGCCGGCCGGTAGCGCAGAGACACAGGCAGCGCGGCTTACCTCCAGGCCCCTCACGCCGGGGCAGGCCACAGTGGAGGCAAGGGCCACTTTCTCTTCCACGGGGAGCCCCTTGCCTAGTGCCGCCATGGCCTCTGCGGCTAGCCGTGCCACGACTCCTCCCGCCAAAGGCGAAAGTCCCACCCCGAACCAGGGGAGCAGCACGACTGCTGAGCCCAACACCAAGACGCCCTCTGCCCTCTCTGCCCTGTCGCTGGCGACCCCCTCCACGACGAGGATGGCAGGCGGTGAAGGGAGGACGGAGACTGCGCCTACGACACCAACTCGGGAAGGCAGCTCACTCGGGGCGTCTGGCGGGAGCGAGGCGACGAGCCCCTCCTTCCTAACGATGAGGTCTGCCGCCAGCGCAGTAACAGCGAGTGGCAGCGCTGCCTCCCCGTCTCTCGGGCCCAGCTGGGAAGCGACGAGGCGCTCTTCCTCCTCCTCGTCTCCTGCGGCCTCCTCAGCTGCGACTCCCAGCCCGCAGCCCAGCAGCACCAGCGGCACCACGGAGGCGGGCTTGGCCGCCACATCCCCCCCATCCACGGCACTCGCATCCTCCGCTCCTTCCTCCGGCCCTGGCGTTACGAGCGCTGGGTCGGGCGCTGTGACAGCAGAGGCCACGACGCGCAGCCCATCTGCCGGTGCGCCTAGCCCCAAGACATCGGCTTCCGCCTCTGTCACGTCCCGTGCCTCGGAGGCCACCGAGGCCGGCCTTGCCTCCATGCCAGCCGGCAGCGCAGAGACACAGGCAGCGCGGCTTACCTCCAGGCCCCTCACGCCGGGGCAGGCCACAGTGGAGGCAAGGGCCACTTTCTCTTCCACGGGGAGCCCCTTGCCTAGCGCCGCCATGGCCTCTGCGGCTAGCCGTGCCACGACTCCTCCCGCCAAAGGCGAAAGTCCCACCCCGAACCAGGGGAGCAGCACGACTGCTGAGCCCAACGCCAAGACGCCCTCTGCCCTCTCTGCCCTGTCGCTGGCGACCCCCTCCACGACGAGGATGGCAGGCGGTGAAGGGAGGACGGAGACTGCGCCTACGACACCAACTCGGGAAGGCAGCTCACTCGGGGCGTCTGGCGGGAGCGAGGCGACGAGCCCCTCCTTCCTAACGATGAGGTCTGCCGCCAGCGCGGTCACAGCGAGTGGCAGCGCTGCCTCCCCGTCTCTCGGGCCCAGCTGGGAAGCGACGAGGCGCTCTTCCTCCTCCTCGTCTCCTGCGGCCTCCTCAGCTGCGACTCCCAGCCCGCAGCCCAGCAGCACCAGCGGCACCACGGAGGCGGGCTTGGCCGCCACATCCCCCCCATCCACGGCACTCGCATCCTCCGCTCCTTCCTCCGGCCTTGGCGTTACGAGCGTTGGGTCGGGCGCTGTGACAGCAGAGGCCACGACGCGCAGCCCAGCTGCCGGTGCGCCTAGCCCCAAGACATCGGCTTCCGCCTCTGTCACGTCCCATGCCTCGGAGGCCACCGAGGCCGGCCTTGCCTCCATGCCAGCCGGCAGCGCAGAGACACAGGCAGCGCGGCTTACCTCCAGGCCCCTCACGCCGGGGCAGGCCACAGTGGAGGCAAGGGCCACTTTCTCTTCCACGGGGAGCCCCTTGCCTAGTGCCGCCATGGCCTCTGCGGCTAGCCGTGCCACGACTCCTCCCGCCGAAGGCGAAAGTCCCACCCCGAACCAGGGGAGCAGCACGACTGCTGAGCCCAACACCAAGACGCCCTCTGCCCTCTCTGCCCTGTCGCTGGCGACCCCCTCCACGACGAGGATGGCAGGCGGTGAAGGGAGGACGGAGACTGCGCCTACGACACCAACTCGGGAAGGCAGCTCACTCGGGGCGTCTGGCGGGAGCGAGGCGACGAGCCCCTCCTTCCTAACGATGAGGTCTGCCGCCAGCGCGGTCACAGCGAGTGGCAGCGCTGCCTCCCCCGTCTCTCGGGCCCAGCTGGGAAGCGACGAGGCGCTCTTCCTCCTCCTCGTCTCCTGCGGCCTCCTCAGCTGCGACTCCCAGCCTGCAGCCCAGCAGCACCAGCGGCACCACGGAGGCGGGCTTGGCCGCCACATCCCCCCCATCCACGGCACTCGCATCCTCCGCTCCTCCCTCCGGCCCTGGCGTTACGAGCGCTGGGTCGGGCGCTGTGACAGCAGAGGCCACGACGCGCAGCCCAGCTGCCGGTGCGCCTAGCCCCAAGACATCGGCTTCCGCCTCTGTCACGTCCCATGCCTCGGAGGCCACCGAGGCTGGCCTTGCCTCCACGCCGGCCGGCAGCGCAGAGACACAGGCAGCGCGGCTTACCTCCAGGCCCCTCACGCCGGGGCAGGCCACAGTGGAGGCAAGGGCCACTTTCTCTTCCACGGGGAGCCCCTTGCCTAGCGCCGCCATGGCCTCTGCGGCTAGCCGTGCCACGACTCCTCCCGCCGAAGGCGAAAGTCCCACCCCGAACCAGGGGAGCAGCACGACTGCTGAGCCCAACACCAAGACGCCCTCTGCCCTCTCTGCCCTGTCGCTGGCGACCCCCTCCACGACGAGGATGGCAGGCGGTGAAGGGAGGACGGAGACTGCGCCTACGACACCAACTCGGGAAGGCAGCTCACTCGGGGCGTCTGGCGGGAGCGAGGCGACGAGCCCCTCCTTCCTAACGATGAGGTCTGCCGCCAGCGCAGTCACAGCGAGTGGCAGCGCTGCCTCCCCGTCTCTCGGGCCCAGCTGGGAAGCGACGAGGCGCTCTTCCTCCTCGTCGTCTCCTGCGGCCTCCTCAGCTGCGACTCCCAGCCCGCAGCCCAGCAGCACCAGCGGCACCACGGAGGCGGGCTTGGCCGCCACATCCCCCCCATCCACGGCACTCGCATCCTCCGCTCCTTCCTCTGGCCCTGGCGTTACGAGCGCTGGGTCGGGCGCTGTGACAGCAGAGGCCACGACGCGCAGCCCATCTGCCGGTGCGCCTAGCCCCAAGACATCGGCTTCCGCCTCTGTCACGTCCCGTGCCTCGGAGGCCACCGAGGCCGGCCTTGCCTCCACGCCGGCCGGCAGCGCAGAGACACAGGCAGCGCGGCTTACCTCCAGGCCCCTCACGCCGGGGCAGGCCACAGTGGAGGCAAGGGCCACTTTCTCTTCCACGGGGAGCCCCTTGCCTAGTGCCGCCATGGCCTCTGCGGCTAGCCGTGCCACGACTCCTCCCGCCGAAGGCGAAAGTCCCACCCCGAACCAGGGGAGCAGCACGACTGCTGAGCCCAACACCAAGACGCCCTCTGCCCTCTCTGCCCTGTCGCTGGCGACCCCCTCCACGACGAGGATGGCAGGCGGTGAAGGGAGGACGGAGACTGCGCCTACGACACCAACTCGGGAAGGCAGCTCACTCGGGGCGTCTGGCGGGAGCGAGGCGACGAGCCCCTCCTTCCTAACGATGAGGTCTGCCGCCAGCGCGGTCACAGCGAGTGGCAGCGCTGCCTCCCCGTCTCTCGGGCCCAGCTGGGAAGCGACGAGGCGCTCTTCCTCCTCCTCGTCTCCTGCGGCCTCCTCAGCTGCGACTCCCAGCCCGCAGCCCAGCAGCACCAGCGGCACCACGGAGGCGGGCTTGGCCGCCACATCCCCCCCATCCACGGCACTCGCATCCTCCGCTCCTTCCTCCGGCCTTGGCGTTACGAGCGTTGGGTCGGGCGCTGTGACAGCAGAGGCCACGACGCGCAGCCCAGCTGCCGGTGCGCCTAACCTCAAGACATCGGCTTCCGCCTCTGTCACGTCCCATGCCTCGGAGGCCACCGAGGCTGGCCTTGCCTCCACGCCGGCCGGTAGCGCAGAGACACAGGCAGCGCGGCTTACCTCCAGGCCCCTCACGCCGGGGCAGGCCACAGTGGAGGCAAGGGCCACTTTCTCTTCCACGGGGAGCCCCTTGCCTAGTGCCGCCATGGCCTCTGCGGCTAGCCGTGCCACGACTCCTCCCGCCGAAGGCGAAAGTCCCACCCCGAACCAGGGGAGCAGCACGACTGCTGAGCCCAACACCAAGACGCCCTCTGCCCTCTCTGCCCTGTCGCTGGCGACCCCCTCCACGACGAGGATGGCAGGCGGTGAAGGGAGGACGGAGACTGCGCCTACGACGCCAACTCGGGAAGGCAGCTCACTCGGGGCGTCTGGCGGGAGCGAGGCGACGAGCCCCTCCTTCCTAACGATGAGGTCTGTCTGCCGCCAGCGCGGTCACAGCGAGTGGCAGCGCTGCCTCCCCGTCTCTCGGGCCCAGCTGGGAAGCGACGAGGCGCTCTTCCTCCTCCTCGTCTCCTGCGGCCTCCTCAGCTGCGACTCCCAGCCCGCAGCCCAGCAGCACCAGCGGCACCACGGAGGCGGGCTTGGCCGCCACATCCCCCCCATCCACGGCACTCGCATCCTCCGCTCCTTCCTCCGGCCCTGGCGTTACGAGCGCTGGGTCGGGCGCTGTGACAGCAGAGGCCACGACGCGCAGCCCAGCTGCCGGTGCGCCTAGCCCCAAGACATCGGCTTCCGCCTCTGTCACGTCCCGTGCCTCGGAGGCCACCGAGGCCGGCCTTGCCTCCACGCCGGCCGGCAGCGCAGAGACACAGGCAGCGCGGCTTACCTCCAGGCCCCTCACGCCGGGGCAGGCCACAGTGGAGGCAAGGGCCACTTTCTCTTCCACGGGGAGCCCCTTGCCTAGCGCCGCCATGGCCTCTGCGGCTAGCCGTGCCACGACTCCTCCCGCCGAAGGCGAAAGTCCCACCCCGAACCAGGGGAGCAGCACGACTGCTGAGCCCAACACCAAGACGCCCTCTGCCCTCTCTGCCCTGTCGCTGGCGACCCCCTCCACGACGAGGATGGCAGGCGGTGAAGGGAGGACGGAGACTGCGCCTACGACACCAACTCGGGAAGGCAGCTCACTCGGGGCGTCTGGCGGGAGCGAGGCGACGAGCCCCTCCTTCCTAACGATGAGGTCTGCCGCCAGCGCGGTCACAGCGAGTGGCAGCGCTGCCTCCCCGTCTCTCGGGCCCAGCTGGGAAGCGACGAGGCGCTCTTCCTCCTCCTCGTCTCCTGCGGCCTCCTCAGCTGCGACTCCCAGCCCGCAGCCCAGCAGCACCAGCGGCACCACGGAGGCGGGCTTGGCCGCCACATCCCCCCCATCCACGGCACTCGCATCCTCCGCTCCTTCCTCCGGCCCTGGCGTTACGAGCGCTGGGTCGGGCGCTGTGACAGCAGAGGCCACGACGCGCAGCCCAGCTGCCGGTGCGCCTAGCCCCAAGACATCGGCTTCCGCCTCTGTCACGTCCCGTGCCTCGGAGGCCACCGAGGCCGGCCTTGCCTCCACGCCGGCCGGCAGCGCAGAGACACAGGCAGCGCGGCTTACCTCCAGGCCCCTCACGCCGGGGCAGGCCACAGTGGAGGCAAGGGCCACTTTCTCTTCCACGGGGAGCCCCTTGCCTAGCGCCGCCATGGCCTCTGCGGCTAGCCGTGCCACGACTCCTCCCGCCGAAGGCGAAAGTCCCACCCCGAACCAGGGGAGCAGCACGACTGCTGAGCCCAACGCCAAGACGCCCTCTGCCCTCTCTGCCCTGTCGCTGGCGACCCCCTCCACGACGAGGATGGCAGGCGGTGAAGGGAGGACGGAGACTGCGCCTACGACGCCAACTCGGGAAGGCAGCTCACTCGGGGTGTCTGGTGGGAGCGAGGCGACGAGCCCCTCCTTCCTAACGATGAGGTCTGCCGCCAGCGCGGTCACAGCGAGTGGCAGCGCTGCCTCCCCGTCTCTCGGGCCCAGCTGGGAAGCGACGAGGCGCTCTTCCTCCTCCTCGTCTCCTGCGGCCTCCTCAGCTGCGACTCCCAGCCCGCAGCCCAGCAGCACCAGCGGCACCACGGAGGCGGGCTTGGCCGCCACATCCCCCCCATCCACGGCACTCGCATCCTCCGCTCCTTCCTCCGGCCCTGGCGTTACGAGCGCTGGGTCGGGCGCTGTGACAGCAGAGGCCACGACGCGCAGCCCAGCTGCCGGTGCGCCTAGCCCCAAGACATCGGCTTCTGCCTCTGTCACGTCCCGTGCCTCGGAGGCCACCGAGGCCGGCCTTGCCTCCACGCCGGCCGGCAGCGCAGAGACACAGGCAGCGCGGCTTACCTCCAGGCCCCTCACGCCGGGGCAGGCCACAGTGGAGGCAAGGGCCACTTTCTCTTCCACGGGGAGCCCCTTGCCTAGCGCCGCCATGGCCTCTGCGGCTAGCCGTGCCACGACTCCTCCCGCCGAAGGCGAAAGTCCCACCCCGAACCAGGGGAGCAGCACGACTGCTGAGCCCAACACCAAGACGCCCTCTGCCCTCTCTGCCCTGTCGCTGGCGACCCCCTCCACGACGAGGATGGCAGGCGGTGAAGGGAGGACGGAGACTGCGCCTACGACACCAACTCGGGAAGGCAGCTCACTCGGGGCGTCTGGCGGGAGCGAGGCGACGAGCCCCTCCTTCCTAACGATGAGGTCTGCCTGCCTCCAGCGCGGTCACAGCGAGTGGCAGCGCTGCCTCCCCGTCTCTCGGGCCCAGCTGGGAAGCGACGAGGCGCTCTTCCTCCTCCTCGTCTCCTGCGGCCTCCTCAGCTGCGACTCCCAGCCCGCAGCCCAGCAGCACCAGCGGCACCACGGAGGCGGGCTTGGCCGCCACATCCCCCCCATCCACGGCACTCGCATCCTCCGCTCCTTCCTCCGGCCTTGGCGTTACGAGCGTTGGGTCGGGCGCTGTGACAGCAGAGGCCACGACGCGCAGCCCAGCTGCCGGTGCGCCTAACCTCAAGACATCGGCTTCCGCCTCTGTCACGTCCCATGCCTCGGAGGCCACCGAGGCTGGCCTTGCCTCCACGCCCGGCCGTAGCGCAGAGACACAGGCAGCGCGGCTTACCTCCAGGCCCCTCACGCCGGGGCAGGCCACAGTGGAGGCAAGGGCCACTTTCTCTTCCACGGGAGCCCCTTGCCTAGTGCCGCCATGGCCTCTGCGGCTAGCCGTGCCACGACTCCTCCCGCCGAAGGCGAAAGTCCCACCCCGAACCAGGGGAGCAGCACGACTGCTGAGCCCAACACCAAGACGCCCTCTGCCCTCTCTGCCCTGTCGCTGGCGACCCCCTCCACGACGAGGATGGCAGGCGGTGAAGGGAGGACGGAGACTGCGCCTACGACACCAACTCGGAAGGCAGCTCACTCGGGCGTCTGGCGGGAGCGAGGCGACGAGCCCCTCCTTCCTAACGATGAGGTCTGCCGCCAGCGCGGTCACAGCGAGTGGCAGCGCTGCCTCCCCGTCTCTCGGGCCCAGCTGGGAAGCGACGAGGCGCTCTTCCTCCTCCTCGTCTCCTGCGGCCTCCTCAGCTGCGACTCCCAGCCCGCAGCCCAGCAGCACCAGCGGCAGCGGCACCATGGAGGCGGGCTTGGCCGCCACATCCCCCCCATCCACGGCACTCGCATCCTCCGCTCCTTCCTCCGGCCTGGCGTTACGAGCGCTGGGTCGGGCGCTGTGACAGCAGAGGCCACGACGCGCAGCCCATCTGCCGGTGCGCCTAGCCCCAAGACATCGGCTTCCGCCTCTGTCACGTCCCGTGCCTCGGAGGCCACCGAGGCTGGCCTTGCCTCCACGCCGGCCGGTAGCGCAGAGACACAGGCAGCGCGGCTTACCTCCAGGCCCCTCACGCCGGGGCAGGCCACAGTGGAGGCAAGGGCCACTTTCTCTTCCACGGGGAGCCCCTTGCCTAGTGCCGCCATGGCCTCTGCGGCTAGCCGTGCCACGACTCCTCCCGCCGAAGGCGAAAGTCCCACCCCGAACCAGGGGAGCAGCACGACTGCTGAGCCCAACACCAAGACGCCCTCTGCCCTCTCTGCCCTGTCGCTGGCGACCCCCTCCACGACGAGGATGGCAGGCGGTGAAGGGAGGACGGAGACTGCGCCTACGACACCAACTCCGGAAGGCAGCTCACTCGGGGCGTCTGGCGGGAGCGAGGCGACGAGCCCCTCCTTCCTAACGATGAGGTCTGATGCCACTGCCGCCAGCGCAGTACAGCGAGTGGCAGCGCTGCCTCCCCGTCTCTCGGGCCCAGCTGGGAAGCGACGAGGCGCTCTTCCTCCTCCTCGTCTCCTGCGGCCTCCTCAGCTGCGACTCCCAGCCCGCAGCCCAGCAGCACCAGCGGCACCACGGAGGCGGGCTTGGCCGCCACATCCCCCCCATCCACGGCACTCGCATCCTCCGCTCCTCCCTCCGGCCCTGGCGTTACGAGCGCTGGGTCGGGCGCTGTGACAGCAGAGGCCACGACGCGCAGCCCAGCTGCCGGTGCGCCTAGCCCCAAGACATCGGCTTCTGCCTCTGTCACGTCCCGTGCCTCGGAGGCCACCGAGGCCGGCCTTGCCTCCACGCCGGCCGGCAGCGCAGAGACACAGGCAGCGCGGCTTACCTCCAGGCCCCTCACGCCGGGGCAGGCCACAGTGGAGGCAAGGGCCACTTTCTCTTCCACGGGGAGCCCCTTGCCTAGCGCCGCCATGGCCTCTGCGGCTAGCCGTGCCACGACTCCTCCCGCCGAAGGCGAAAGTCCCACCCCGAACCAGGGGAGCAGCACGACTGCTGAGCCCAACACCAAGACGCCCTCTGCCCTCTCTGCCCTGTCGCTGGCGACCCCCTCCACGACGAGGATGGCAGGCGGTGAAGGGAGGACGGAGACTGCGCCTACGACACCAACTCGGGAAGGCAGCTCACTCGGGGCGTCTGGTGGGAGCGAGGCGACGAGCCCCTCCTTCCTAACGATGAGGTCTGATGCCACTGCCTCCAGCGCGTCACAGCGAGTGGCAGCGCTGCCTCCCCGTCTCTCGGGCCCAGCTGGGAAGCGACGAGGCGCTCTTCCTCCTCCTCGTCTCCTGCGGCCTCCTCAGCTGCGACTCCCAGCCCGCAGCCCAGCAGCACCAGCGGCACCACGGAGGCGGGCTTGGCCGCCACATCCCCCCCATCCACGGCACTCGCATCCTCCGCTCCTTCCTCCGGCCTTGGCGTTACGAGCGTTGGGTCGGGCGCTGTGACAGCAGAGGCCACGACGCGCAGCCCAGCTGCCGGTGCGCCTAACCCCAAGACATCGGCTTCCGCCTCTGTCACGTCCCATGCCTCGGAGGCCACCGAGGCCGGCCTTGCCTCCACGCCGGCCGGCAGCACAGAGACACAGGCAGCGTGGCTTACGTCCAGGCCCCTCACGCCGGGGCAGGCCACAGTGGAGGCAAGGGCCACTTTCTCTTCCACGGGGAGCCCCTTGCCTAGCGCCGCCATGGCCTCTGCGGCTAGCCGTGCCACGACTCCTCCCGCCGAAGGCGAAAGTCCCACCCCGAACCAGGGGAGCAGCACGACTGCTGAGCCCAACACCAAGACGCCCTCTGCCCTCTCTGCCCTGTCGCTGGCGACCCCCTCCACGACGAGGATGGCAGGCGGTGAAGGGAGGACGGAGACTGCGCCTACAACACCAACTCGGGAAGGCAGCTCACTCGGGGCGTCTGGCGGGAGCGAGGCGACGAGCCCCTCCTTCCTAACGATGAGGTCTGCCGCCAGCGCGGTCACAGCGAGTGGCAGCGCTGCCTCCCCGTCTCTCGGGCCCAGCTGGGAAGCGACGAGGCGCTCTTCCTCCTCCTCGTCTCCTGCGGCCTCCTCAGCTGCGACTCCCAGCCCGCAGCCCAGCAGCACCAGCGCACACCAGCGGCACCATGGAGGCGGGCTTGGCCGCCACATCCCCCCCATCCACGGCACTCGCATCCTCCGCTCCTTCCTCCGGCCTGGCGTTACGAGCGTTGGGTCGGGCGCTGTGACAGCAGAGGCCACGACGCGCAGCCCAGCTGCCGGTGCGCCTAACCTCAAGACATCGGCTTCCGCCTCTGTCACGTCCCATGCCTCGGAGGCCACCGAGGCTGGCCTTGCCTCCACGCCGGCCGGTAGCGCAGAGACACAGGCAGCGCGGCTTACCTCCAGGCCCCTCACGCCGGGGCAGGCCACAGTGGAGGCAAGGGCCACTTTCTCTTCCACGGGGAGCCCCTTGCCTAGTGCCGCCATGGCCTCTGCGGCTAGCCGTGCCACGACTCCTCCCGCCGAAGGCGAAAGTCCCACCCCGAACCAGGGGAGCAGCACGACTGCTGAGCCCAACACCAAGACGCCCTCTGCCCTCTCTGCCCTGTCGCTGGCGACCCCCTCCACGACGAGGATGGCAGGCGGTGAAGGGAGGACGGAGACTGCGCCTACGACGCCAACTCCGGAAGGCAGCTCACTCGGGCGTCTGGTGGGAGCGAGGCGACGAGCCCCTCCTTCCTAACGATGAGGTCTGATGCCAGCCGCCAGCGCAGTCACAGCGAGTGGCAGCGCTGCCTCCCCTCTCTCGGGCCCAGCTGGGAAGCGACGAGGCGCTCTTCCTCCTCCTCGTCTCCTGCGGCCTCCTCAGCTGCGACTCCCAGCCCGCAGCCCAGCAGCACCAGCGGCACCACGGAGGCGGGCTTGGCCGCCACATCCCCCCCATCCACGGCACTCGCATCCTCCGCTCCTTCCTCCGGCCCTGGCGTTACGAGCGCTGGGTCGGGCGCTGTGACAGCAGAGGCCACGACGCGCAGCCCAGCTGCCGGTGCGCCTAGCCCCAAGACATCGGCTTCCGCCTCTGTCACGTCCCGTGCCTCGGAGGCCACCGAGGCCGGCCTTGCCTCCACGCCGGCCGGCAGCGCAGAGACACAGGCAGCGCGGCTTACCTCCAGGCCCCTCACGCCGGGGCAGGCCACAGTGGAGGCAAGGGCCACTTTCTCTTCCACGGGGAGCCCCTTGCCTAGCGCCGCCATGGCCTCTGCGGCTAGCCGTGCCACGACTCCTCCCGCCCGAAGGCGAAAGTCCCACCCCGAACCAGGGGAGCAGCACGACTGCTGAGCCCAACACCAAGACGCCCTCTGCCCTCTCTGCCCTGTCGCTGGCGACCCCCTCCACGACGAGGATGGCAGGCGGTGAAGGGAGGACGGAGACTGCGCCTACGACACCAACTCGGGAAGGCAGCTCACTCGGGGCGTCTGGCGGGAGCGAGGCGACGAGCCCCTCCTTCCTAACGATGAGGTCTGCCGCCAGCGCGGTCACAGCGAGTGGCAGCGCTGCCTCCCCGTCTCTCGGGCCCAGCTGGGAAGCGACGAGGCGCTCTTCCTCCTCCTCGTCTCCTGCGGCCTCCTCAGCTGCGACTCCCAGCCCGCAGCCCAGCAGCACCAGCGGCACCAGCGGCACCATGGAGGCGGCTTGGCCGCCACATCCCCCCCATCCACGGCACTCGCATCCTCCGCTCCTTCCTCCGGCCTTGGCGTTACGAGCGTTGGGTCGGGCGCTGTGACAGCAGAGGCCACGACGCGCAGCCCCAGCTGCCGGTGCGCCTAACCTCAAGACATCGGCTTCCGCCTCTGTCACGTCCCATGCCTCGGAGGCCACCGAGGCTGGCCTTGCCTCCACGCCGGCCGGTAGCGCAGAGACACAGGCAGCGCGGCTTACCTCCAGGCCCCTCACGCCGGGGCAGGCCACAGTGGAGGCAAGGGCCACTTTCTCTTCCACGGGGAGCCCCTTGCCTAGTGCCGCCATGGCCTCTGCGGCTAGCCGTGCCACGACTCCTCCCGCCGAAGGCGAAAGTCCCACCCCGAACCAGGGGAGCAGCACGACTGCTGAGCCCAACACCAAGACGCCCTCTGCCCTCTCTGCCCTGTCGCTGGCGACCCCCTCCACGACGAGGATGGCAGGCGGTGAAGGGAGGACGGAGACTGCGCCTACGACGCCAACTCGGGAAGGCAGCTCACTCGGGGCGTCTGGTGGGAGCGAGGCGACGAGCCCCTCCTTCCTAACGATGAGGTCTGATGCCACTGCCTCCAGCGCGGTCACAGCGAGTGGCAGCGCTGCCTCCCCGTCTCTCGGGCCCAGCTGGGAAGCGACGAGGCGCTCTTCCTCCTCCTCGTCTCCTGCGGCCTCCTCAGCTGCGACTCCCAGCCCGCAGCCCAGCAGCACCAGCGGCACCACGGAGGCGGGCTTGGCCGCCACATCCCCCCCATCCACGGCACTCGCATCCTCCGCTCCTTCCTCCGGCCCTGGCGTTACGAGCGCTGGGTCGGGCGCTGTGACAGCAGAGGCCACGACGCGCAGCCCAGCTGCCGGTGCGCCTAGCCCCAAGACATCGGCTTCCGCCTCTGTCACATCCCGTGCCTCGGAGGCCACCGAGGCCGGCCTTGCCTCCACGCCGGCCGGCAGCGCAGAGACACAGGCAGCGCGGCTTACCTCCAGGCCCCTCACGCCGGGGCAGGCCACAGTGGAGGCAAGGGCCACTTTCTCTTCCACGGGGAGCCCCTTGCCTAGCGCCGCCATGGCCTCTGCGGCTAGCCGTGCCACGACTCCTCCCCCGCCGAAGGCGAAAGTCCCACCCCGAACCAGGGGAGCAGCACGACTGCTGAGCCCAACACCAAGACGCCCTCTGCCCTCTCTGCCCTGTCGCTGGCGACCCCCTCCACGACGAGGATGGCAGGCGGTGAAGGGAGGACGGAGACTGCGCCTACGACACCAACTCGGGAAGGCAGCTCACTCGGGGCGTCTGGTGGGAGCGAGGCGACGAGCCCCTCCTTCCTAACGATGAGGTCTGATGCCACTGCCTCCAGCGCGTCACAGCGAGTGGCAGCGCTGCCTCCCCGTCTCTCGGGCCCAGCTGGGAAGCGACGAGGCGCTCTCCTCCTCCTCGTCTCCTGCGGCCTCCTCAGCTGCGACTCCCAGCCCGCAGCCCAGCAGCACCAGCGGCACCACGGAGGCGGGCTTGGCCGCCACATCCCCCCCATCCACGGCACTCGCATCCTCCGCTCCTTCCTCCGGCCTGGGCGTTACGAGCGCTGGGTCGGGCGCTGTGACAGCAGAGGCCACGACGCGCAGCCCAGCTGCCGGTGCGCCTAACCTCAAGACATCGGCTTCCGCCTCTGTCATGTCCCATGCCTCGGAGGCCACCGAGGCTGGCCTTGCCTCCACGCCGGCCGGTAGCGCAGAGACACAGGCAGCGCGGCTTACCTCCAGGCCCCTCACGCCGGGGCAGGCCACAGTGGAGGCAAGGGCCACTTTCTCTTCCACGGGAGCCCCTTGCCTAGTGCCGCCATGGCCTCTGCGGCTAGCCGTGCCACGACTCCTCCCGCCGAAGGCGAAAGTCCCACCCCGAACCAGGGGAGCAGCACGACTGCTGAGCCCAACACCAAGACGCCCTCTCTGCCCTCTCTGCCCTGTCGCTGGCGACCCCCTCCACGACGAGGATGGCAGGCGGTGAAGAGGATGGAGACTAGACTGCGCCTACGACACCAACTCGGGAAGGCAGCTCACTCGGGGCGTCTGGTGGGAGCGAGGCGACGAGCCCCTCCTTCCTAACGATGAGGTCTGATGCCGCCAGCGCGGTCACAGCGAGTGGCAGCGCTGCCTCCCCGTCTCTCGGGCCCAGCTGGGAAGCGACGAGGCGCTCTTCCTCCTCCTCGTCTCCTGCGGCCTCCTCAGCTGCGACTCCCAGCCCGCAGCCCAGCAGCACCAGCGGCACCATGGAGGCGGGCTTGGCCGCCACATCCCCCCCATCCACGGCACTCGCATCCTCCGCTCCTTCCTCCGGCCTTGGCGTTACGAGCGTTGGGTCGGGCGCTGTGACAGCAGAGGCCACGACGCGCAGCCCAGCTGCCGGTGCGCCTAACCTCAAGACATCGGCTTCCGCCTCTGTCACGTCCCATGCCTCGGAGGCCACCGAGGCTGGCCTTGCCTCCACGCCGGCCGGTAGCGCAGAGACACAGGCAGCGCGGCTTACCTCCAGGCCCCTCACGCCGGGGCAGGCCACAGTGGAGGCAAGGGCCACTTTCTCTTCCACGGGGAGCCCCTTGCCTAGTGCCGCCATGGCCTCTGCGGCTAGCCGTGCCACGACTCCTCCCGCCGAAGGCGAAAGTCCCACCCCGAACCAGGGGAGCAGCACGACTGCTGAGCCCAACACCAAGACGCCCTCTGCCCTCTCTGCCCTGTCGCTGGCGACCCCCTCCACGACGAGGATGGCAGGCGGTGAAGGGAGGACGGAGACTGCGCCTACGACACCAACTCGGGAAGGCAGCTCACTCGGGGCGTCTGGCGGGAGCGAGGCGACGAGCCCCTCCTTCCTAACGATGAGGTCTGCCGCCAGCGCGGTCACAGCGAGTGGCAGCGCTGCCTCCCCGTCTCTCGGGCCCAGCTGGGAAGCGACGAGGCGCTCTTCCTCCTCCTCGTCTCCTGCGGCCTCCTCAGCTGCGACTCCCAGCCCGCAGCCCAGCAGCACCAGCGGCACCATGGAGGCGGGCTTGGCCGCCACATCCCCCCCATCCACGGCACTCGCATCCTCCGCTCCTTCCTCCGGCCTTGGCGTTACGAGCGCTGGGTCGGGCGCTGTGACAGCAGAGGCCACGACGCGCAGCCCAGCTGCCGGTGCGCCTAACCCCAAGACATCGGCTTCCGCCTCTGTCACGTCCCATGCCTCGGAGGCCACCGAGGCCGGCCTTGCCTCCACGCCGGCCGGCAGCGCAGAGACACAGGCAGCGCGGCTTACCTCCAGGCCCCTCACGCCGGGGCAGGCCACAGTGGAGGCAAGGGCCACTTTCTCTTCCACGGGGAGCCCCTTGCCTAGTGCCGCCATGGCCTCTGCGGCTAGCCGTGCCACGACTCCTCCCGCCGAAGGCGAAAGTCCCACCCCGAACCAGGGGAGCAGCACGACTGCTGAGCCCAACACCAAGACGCCCTCTGCCCTCTCTGCCCTGTCGCTGGCGACCCCCTCCACGACGAGGATGGCAGGCGGTGAAGGGAGGACGGAGACTGCGCCTACGACACCAACTCGGGAAGGCAGCTCACTCGGGGCGTCTGGTGGGAGCGAGGCGACGAGCCCCTCCTTCCTAACGATGAGGTCTGATGCCACTGCCGCCAGCGCGGTCACAGCGAGTGGCAGCGCTGCCTCCCCGTCTCTCGGGCCCAGCTGGGAAGCGACGAGGCGCTCTTCCTCCTCCTCGTCTCCTGCGGCCTCCTCAGCTGCGACTCCCAGCCCGCAGCCCAGCAGCACCAGCGGCACCACGGAGGCGGGCTTGGCCGCCACATCCCCCCCATCCACGGCACTCGCATCCTCCGCTCCTCCCTCCGGCCCTGGCGTTACGAGCGCTGGGTCGGGCGCTGTGACAGCAGAGGCCACGACGCGCAGCCCAGCTGCCGGTGCGCCTAGCCCCAAGACATCGCTTCTGCCTCTGTCACGTCCCGTGCCTCGGAGGCCACCGAGGCCGGCCTTGCCTCCACGCCGGCCGGCAGCGCAGAGACACAGGCAGCGCGGCTTACCTCCAGGCCCCTCACGCCGGGGCAGGCCACAGTGGAGGCAAGGGCCACTTTCTCTTCCACGGGGAGCCCCTTGCCTAGTGCCGCCATGGCCTCTGCGGCTAGCCGTGCCACGACTCCTCCCGCCGAAGGCGAAAGTCCCACCCCGAACCAGGGAGCAGCACGACTGCTGAGCCCAACACCAAGACGCCCTCTGCCCTCTCTGCCCTGTCGCTGGCGACCCCCTCCACGACGAGGATGGCAGGCGGTGAAGGGAGGACGGAGACTGCGCCTACGACACCAACTCGGGAAGGCAGCTCACTCGGGGCGTCTGGCGGGAGCGAGGCGACGAGCCCCTCCTTCCTAACGATGAGGTCTGCCGCCAGCGCGGTCACAGCGAGTGGCAGCGCTGCCTCCCCGTCTCTCGGGCCCAGCTGGGAAGCGACGAGGCGCTCTTCCTCCTCCTCGTCTCCTGCGGCCTCCTCAGCTGCGACTCCCAGCCCGCAGCCCAGCAGCACCAGCGGCACCACTGAGGCGGCCTTGGCCACCGCATCCCACCCATCCACGGCACTCGCGTCCTCCGCTCCTTCCTCCGCTCCTGGCCTTACGAGCACTGCGTTGGGCGCTGTGACAGCAGAGGCCACGACGCGCAGCCCAGCTGCCGGTGCGCCTAGCCCCAAGACATCGGCTTCCGCCTCTGTCACGTCCCGTGCCTCGGAGGCCACCGAGGCCGGCCTTGCCTCCACGCCGGCCGGCAGCGCAGAGACACAGGCAGCGCGGCTTACCTCCAGGCCCCTCACGCCGGGGCAGGCCACAGTGGAGGCAAGGGCCACTTTCTCTTCCACGGGGAGCCCCTTGCCTAGCGCCGCCATGGCCTCTGCGGCTAGCCGTGCCACGACTCCTCCCGCCGAAGGCGAAAGTCCCACCCCGAACCAGGGGAGCAGCACGACTGCTGAGCCCAACACCAAGACGCCCTCTGCCCTCTCTGCTGCCTGTCGCTGGCGACCCCCTCCACGACGAGGATGGCAGGCGGTGAAGGGAGGACGGAGACTGCGCCTACGACACCAACTCGGGAAGGCAGCTCACGGGGCGTCTGGCGGGAGCGAGGCGACGAGCCCCTCCTTCCTAACGATGAGGTCTGCCACTGCGCAGCGCATAACACGAGTGGCAGCGAGTGGCAGCGCTGTCCCCTCTCTCGGGCCCAGCTGGGAAGCGACGAGGCGCTCTTCCTCCTCCTCGTCTCCTGCGGCCTCCTCAGCTGCGACTCCCAGCCCGCAGCCCAGCAGCACCAGCGGCACCACGGAGGCGGGCTTGGCCGCCACATCCCCCCCATCCACGGCACTCGCATCCTCCGCTCCTTCCTCCGGCCCTGGCGTTACGAGCGCTGGGTCGGGCGCTGTGACAGCAGAGGCCACGACGCGCAGCCCAGCTGCCGGTGCGCCTAGCCCCAAGACATCGGCTTCCGCCTCTGTCACGTCCCGTGCCTCGGAGGCCACCGAGGCCGGCCTTGCCTCCACGCCGGCCGGCAGCGCAGAGACACAGGCAGCGCGGCTTACCTCCAGCCCCTCACGCCGGGGCAGGCCACAGTGGAGGCAAGGGCCACTTTCTCTTCCACGGGGAGCCCCTTGCCTAGCGCCGCCATGGCCTCTGCGGCTAGCCGTGCCACGACTCCTCCCGCCGAAGGCGAAAGTCCCACCCCGAACCAGGGGAGCAGCACGACTGCTGAGCCCAACACCAAGACGCCCTCTGCCCTCTCTGCCCTGTCGCTGGCGACCCCCTCCACGACGAGAGATGGCAGGCGTGAAGGGAGGACGGAGACTGCGCCTACGACACCAACTCGGGAAGGCAGCTCACTCGGGGCGTCTGGTGGAGCGAGGCGACGAGCCCCTCCTTCCTAACGATGAGGTCTGATGCCGCCTCCAGCGCGGTCACAGCGAGTGGCAGCGCTGCCTCCCCGTCTCTCGGGCCCAGCTGGGAAGCGACGAGGCGCTCTTCCTCCTCGTCGTCTCCTGCGGCCTCCTCAGCTGCGACTCCCAGCCCGCAGCCCAGCAGCACCAGCGGCACCATGGAGGCGGGCTTGGCCGCCACATCCCCCCCATCCACGGCACTCGCATCCTCCGCTCCTTCCTCCGGCCTTGGCGTTACGAGCGCTGGTCGGGCGCTGTGACAGCAGAGGCCACGACGCGCAGCCCAGCTGCCGGTGCGCCTAGCCCCAAGACATCGGCTTCCGCCTCTGTCACGTCCATGCCTCGGAGGCCACCGAGGCGGCCTTGCCTCCACGCCGGCC
>NW_026561865.1:0-47252 GCF_028858705.1 Grus americana | reverse complement strand
GGCTAGAGAGCTGCTATGTCATGTCGGAGTTTTTGGATGCCTAAAGGAGCCTGCAGCTCCAGGGTTAGTAGGGCTGTGAATGGGACCATGGTAGAGGTTTCAGGAAAGAAAGAGCATTCGGGGCTGGCAGGTTTCGCCTGGGAGCAGGGCCCTGACGTTTGCAGTTTTGAGGCTTGAATATCGAAAACGGCTAGAGAGCTGCTAAGTGACATGTCGGGTTTTTGGATGCCTAAAGGAGCTGCAGCTCCAGGGTTAGTAGGGCTGTGAATGGGCCATGGTAGAGGTTTCAGGAAAGAAGAGCATTCGGGGCTGGCAGGTTTCGCCTGGGAGCAGGGCCCTGACATTTGCAGTTTTGAGGCTTGAATCTCGAAATGGCTAGAGAGCTGCTAAGTGACATTTCGGAGTTTTTGGATGCGTAAAGAAAGCTGCAGCTCCAGGGTTAGTAGGGCTGTGAATGGGACCATGGTAGAGGTTTCAGGAAAGCAAGAGCATTCGGGGCTGGGATGTTTTCCTTGGGAGCTGGGTCTGGACGTTTGCAGTTTTGAGGCTTGAATCTCGAAAACAGCTAGAGAGCTGCTAAGATGCATGTCGGAGTTTTTGGATGCCTAAAGGAGCTGCAGCTCCAGGGTTAGTAGGGCTGTGAATGGGACATTGGTAGAGGTTTCAGGAAAGAAAGAGCATTCGGGGCTGGCAGGTTTCGCCTGGGAGCAGGGCCCTGACGTTTGCAGTTTTGAGGCTTGAATCTCGAATATGGCTAGAGAGCTGCTAAGTGCATGTCGGAGTTTTTGGATGCCTAAAGGAGCCTGCAGCTCCAGGGTTAGTAGGGCTGTGAATGGGACCATGGTAGAGGTTTCAGGAAAGAAAGAGCATTCGGGGCTGGCAGGTTTCGCCTGGGAGCTGGGTCTGGACGTTTGCAGTTTTGAGGCTTGAATCTCGAAATGGCTAGAGAGCTGCTAAGTCGCATGTCGGAGTTTTTGGATGCCTAAAGAAAGCTGCAGCTCCAGGGTTAGTAGGGCTGTGAATGGGCCATGGTAGAGGTTTCAGGAAAGAAAGAGCATTCGGGGCTGGCAGGTTTCGCCTGGGAGCAGGCCCTGACGTTTGCAGTTTTGAGGCTTGAATCTCGAATATGGCTAGAGAGCTGCTAAGTGCATGTCGGAGTTTTTGGATGCTAAAGAAAGCTGCAGCTCCAGGGTTAGTAGGGCTGTGAATGGGGCCATGGTAGAGGTTTCAGGAAAGCAAGAGCATTCGGGGCTGGAGGTTTCCTTGGGAGCAGGGTCTGACGTTTGCAGTTTTGAGGCTTGAATCTCGAAAAGGCTAGAGAGCTGCTAAGTCGCATGTCGGAGTTTTTGATGCCTAAAGGAGCTGCAGCTCCAGGGTTAGTAGGGCTGTGAATGGGGCCATGGTAGAGGTTTCAGGAAAGCAAGAGCATTCGGGGCTGGCAGGTTTCCTGGGAGCAGGGCCTGACGTTTGCAGTTTTGAGGCTTGAATCTCGAAAATGGCTAGAGAGCTGCTAAGTCGCATGTCGGAGTTTTTGGATGCCTAAAGGAGCTGCAGCTCCAGGGTTAGTAGGGCTGTGAATGGGGCCATGGTAGAGGTTTCAGGAAAGAAAGAGCATTCGGGGCTGGCAGGTTTCGCCTGGGAGCAGGGCCCTGACGTTTGCAGTTTTGAGGCTTGAATCTCGAATATGGCTAGAGAGCTGCTAAGATGCATGTCGGAGTTTTTGGATGCCTAAAGGAGCTGCAGCGCCAGAGTTAGTAGGGCTGTGAATGGGACCATGGTAGAGGTTTCAGGAAAGCAAGAGCATTCGGGGCTGGGATGTTTTCTTGGGAGCAGGGCCTGACGTTTGCAGTTTTGAGGCTTGAATCTCGAAAATGGCTAGAGAGCTGCTAAGTGCATGTCGGAGTTTTTGGATGCCTAAAGAAAGCTGCAGCTCCAGAGTTAGTAGGGCTGTGAATGGGACCATGGTAGAGGTTTCAGGAAAGCAAGAGCATTCGGGGCTGGGATGTTTTCTTGGGAGCTGGGTCTGGACGTTTGCAGTTTTGAGGCTTGAATTTCGACTATGGCTAGAGAGCTGCTAAGATGCATGTCGTAGTTTTTGGATGCCTAAAGGAGCTGCAGCTCCAGGGTTAGTAGGGCTGTGAATGGGCCATGGTAGAGGTTTCAGGAAAGAAAGAGCATTCGGGGCTGGCAGGTTTCGCCTGGGAGCAGGGCCCTGACGTTTGCAGTTTTGAGGCTTGAATCTCGAAAATGGCTAGAGAGCTGCTAAGTCGCATGTCGGAGTTTTTGGATGCCTAAAGGAGCTGCAGCTCAGGTTAGTAGGGCTGTGAATGGGCCATGGTAGAGGTTTCAGGAAAGAAAGAGCATTCGGGGCTGGCAGGTTTCGCCTGGGAGCTGGGCCCTGACGTTTGCAGTTTTGAGGCTTGAATCTCGAATATGGCTAGAGAGCTGCTAAGTGACATGTCGGAGTTTTTGGATGCCTAAAGAAAGCTGCAGCTCCAGGGTTAGTAGGGCTGTGAATGGGACCATGGTAGAGGTTTCAGGAAAGCAAGAGCATTCGGGGCTGGGATGTTTTCCTTGGGAGCTGGGGGACGTTTGCAGTTTTGAGGCTTGAATCTCGAAAATGGCTAGAGAGCTGCTAAGTGCATGTCGGAGTTTTTGGATGCCTAAAGGAGCTGCAGCTCCAGGGTTAGTAGGGCTGTGAATGGGAATGGTAGAGGTTTCAGGAAAGAAAGAGCATTTGGGGCTGGCAGGTTTCGCCTGGGAGCAGGGCCCTGACGTTTGCAGTTTTGAGGCTTGAATCTCGAAAATGGCTAGAGAGCTGCTAAGACGCATGTCGGAGTTTTTGGATGCCTAAAGGAGCTGCAGCGCCAGAGTTAGTAGGGCTGTGAATGGGACCATGGTAGAGGTTTCAGGAAAGCAAGAGCATTCGGGGCTGGGATGTTTTCCTTGGGAGCTGGGTCTGGACGTTTGCAGTTTTGAGGCTTGAATCTCGAAAATGGCTAGAGAGCTGCTAAGTCGCATGTCGGAGTTTTTGGATGCTAAAGGAGCTGCAGCTCCAGGGTTAGTAGGGCTGTGAATGGGCCATGGTAGAGGTTTCAGGAAAGAAAGAGCATTCGGGGCTGGCAGGTTTCGCCTGGGAGCAGGGCCCTGACGTTTGCAGTTTTGAGGCTTGAATCTCGAAAATGGCTAGAGAGCTGCTAAGTCGCATGTCGGAGTTTTTGGATGCCTAAAGGAGCCTGCAGCTCCAGGGTTAGTAGGGCTGTGAATGGGGCCATGGTAGAGGTTTCAGGAAAGAAAGAGCATTCGGGGCTGGCATGTTTTCCTTGGGAGCTGGGTCTGGACGTTTGCAGTTTTGAGGCTTGAATCTCGAAATGGCTAGAGAGCTGCTAAGTCGCATGTCGGAGTTTTTGGATGCCTAAAGGAGCCTGCAGCTCCAGGGTTAGTAGGGCTGTGAATGGCGCCATGGTAGAGGTTTCAGGAAAGAAAGAGCATTCGGGGCTGGCAGGTTTCGCCTGGGAGCAGGGCCCTGACGTTTGCAGTTTTGAGGCTTGAATCTCGAAAATGGCTAGAGAGCTGCTAAGTGACATGTCGGAGTTTTTGGATGCGTAAAGAAAGCTGCAGCTCCAGGGTTAGTAGGGCTGTGAATGGGACCATGGTAGAGGTTTCAGGAAAGAAAGAGCATTCGGGGCTGGCAGGTTTCGCCTGGGAGCAGGGCCCTGACGTTTGCAGTTTTGAGGCTTGAATCTCGAAAACGGCTAGAGAGCTGCTAAGTGATATGTCTGAGTTTTTGGATGCATAAAGAAAGCTGCAGCTCCAGGGTTAGTAGGGCTGTGAATGGGACATTGGTAGAGGTTTCAGGAAAGCAAGAGCATTCGGGGCTGGGATGTTTTCCTTGGGAGCTGGGTCTGGACGTTTGCAGTTTTGAGGCTTGAATCTCGAAAATGGCTAGAGAGCTGCTAAGATGCATGTCGGAGTTTTTGGATGCCTAAAGGAGCCTGCAGCTCCAGGGTTAGTAGGGCTGTGAATGGGGCCATGGTAGAGGTTTCAGGAAAGAAAGAGCATTCGGGGCTGGCAGGTTTCGCCTGGGAGCAGGGCCCTGACGTTTGCAGTTTTGAGGCTTGAATCTCGAAAATGGCTAGAGAGCTGCTAAGACGCATGTCGGAGTTTTTGGATGCCTAAAGGAGCTGCAGCTCCAGGGTTAGTAGGGCTGTGAATGGGACCATGGTAGAGGTTTCAGGAAAGAAAGAGCATTCGGGGCTGGCAGGTTTCGCCTGGGAGCAGGGCCCTGACGTTTGCAGTTTTGAGGCTTGAATCTCGAAAATGGCTAGAGAGCTGCTAAGTCGCATGTCGGAGTTTTTGGATGCCTAAAGGAGCCTGCAGCTCCAGGGTTAGTAGGGCTGTGAATGGCGCCATGGTAGAGGTTTCAGGAAAGCAAGAGCATTCGGGGCTGGGATGTTTTCCTTGGGAGCTGGGTCTGGACGTTTGCAGTTTTGAGGCTTGAATCTCGAAAATGGCTAGAGAGCTGCTAAGTGACATGTCGGAGTTTTTGGATGCCTAAAGGAGCTGCAGCTCCGGTTAGTAGGGCTGTGAATGGGCCATGGTAGAGGTTTCAGGAAAGAAAGAGCATTCGGGGCTGGCAGGTTTCGCCTGGGAGCAGGGCCCTGACGTTTGCAGTTTTGAGGCTTGAATCTCGAAAATGGCTAGAGAGCTGCTAAGTGCATGTCGGAGTTTTTGGATGCCTAAAGAAAGCTGGCAGCTCCAGAGTTAGTAGGGCTGTGAATGGGACATGGTAGAGGTTTCAGGAAAGAAAGAGCATTCGGGGCTGGCAGGTTTCTGCCTGGGGAGCTGGCCCTGACGTTTGCAGTTTTGAGGCTTGAATCTCGAAAATGGCTAGAGAGCTGCTAAGTCGCATGTCGGAGTTTTTGGATGCCTAAAGAAAGCTGCAGCTCCAGGGTTAGTAGGGCTGTGAATGGGACCATGGTAGAGGTTTCAGGAAAGCAAGAGCATTCGGGGCTGGGATGTTTTCCTTGGGAGCAGGGCCCTGACATTTGCAGTTTTGAGGCTTGAATCTCGAAAATGGCTAGAGAGCTGCTAAGTCGCGTGTCGGAGTTTTTGGATGCCTAAAGAAAGCTGCAGCTCCAGGGTTAGTAGGGCTGTGAATGGGCCATGGTAGAGGTTTCAGGAAAGAAAGAGCATTCGGGGCGGGGCTGGCAGGTTTTCGCCTGGGAGCAGGGCCCTGACGTTTGCAGTTTTGAGGCTTGAATCTCGAAAACGGCTAGAGAGCTGCTAAGTCGCATGTCGGAGTTTTTAGATGCCTAAAGGAGCTGCAGCTCCAGGGTTAGTAGGGCTGTGAATGGGACATGGTAGAGGTTTCAGGAAAGAAAGAGCATTCGGGGCTGGCAGGTTTCGCCTGGGAGCAGGGCCCTGACGTTTGCAGTTTTGAGGCTTGAATCTCGAATATGGCTAGAGAGCTGCTAAGTGAATGTCGGAGTTTTTGGATGCGTAAAGAAAGCTGCAGCTCCAGGGTTAGTAGGGCTGTGAATGGGACCATGGTAGAGGTTTCAGGAAAGCAAGAGCATTCGGGGCTGGGATGTTTTCCTTGGGAGCTGGGTCTGGACGTTTGCAGTTTTGAGGCTTGAATCTCGAATATGGCTAGAGAGCTGCTAAGTCGCATGTCGGAGTTTTTGGATGCCTAAAGGAGCCTGCAGCTCCAGGGTTAGTAGGGCTGTGAATGGGACCATGGTAGAGGTTTCAGGAAAGAAAGAGCATTCGGGGCTGGCAGGTTTCGCCTGGGAGCAGGGCCCTGACGTTTGCAGTTTTGAGGCTTGAATCTCGAAAATGGCTAGAGAGCTGCTAAGTGCATGTCGGAGTTTTTGGATGCCTAAAGGAGCTGCAGCTCCAGGGTTAGTAGGGCTGTGAATGGGCCATGGTAGAGGTTTCAGGAAAGAAAGAGCATTCGGGGCTGGCAGGTTTCGCCTGGGAGCAGGGCCCTGACGTTTGCAGTTTTGAGGCTTGAATCTCGAAAATGGCTAGAGAGCTGCTAAGTGCATGTCGGAGTTTTTGGATGCCTAAAGAAAGCTGCAGCTCCAGAGTTAGTAGGGCTGTGAATGGGACCATGGTAGAGGTTTCAGGAAAGCAAGAGCATTCGGGGCTGGGATGTTTTCCTGGGAGCTGGGTCTGACGTTTGCAGTTTTGAGGCTTGAATCTCGAAAATGGCTAGAGAGCTGCTAAGTCGCATGTCGGAGTTTTTGGATGCCTAAAGGAGCTGCAGCTCCAGGGTTAGTAGGGCTGTGAATGGGGCCATGGTAGAGGTTTCAGGAAAGCAAAGAGCATTCGGGGCTGGGATGTTTTCCTGGGAGCAGGGCCCTGACGTTTGCAGTTTTGAGGCTTGAATCTCGAAAATGGCTAGAGAGCTGCTAAGTCGCATGTCGGAGTTTTTGGATGCCTAAAGGAGCCTGCAGCTCCAGGGTTAGTAGGGCTGTGAATGGGGCCATGGTAGAGGTTTCAGGAAAGAAAGAGCATTCGGGGCTGGCAGGTTTCGCCTGGGAGCAGGGCCCTGACGTTTGCAGTTTTGAGGCTTGAATCTCGAAAATGGCTAGAGAGCTGCTAAGTCGCATGTCGGAGTTTTTGGATGCGTAAAGAAAGCTGCAGCGCCAGAGTTAGTAGGGCTGTGAATGGGACCATGGTAGAGGTTTCAGGAAAGCAAGAGCATTCGGGGCTGGGATGTTTTCCTTGGGAGCTGGGTCTGGACGTTTGCAGTTTTGAGGCTTGAATCTCGAAAATGGCTAGAGAGCTGCTAAGTCGCATGTCGGAGTTTTTGGATGCCTAAAGGAGCCTGCAGCTCCAGGGTTAGTAGGGCTGTGAATGGGCCATGGTAGAGGTTTCAGGAAAGAAAGAGCATTCGGGGCTGGAGGTTTCGCCTGGGAGCAGGGCTGACGTTTGCAGTTTTGAGGCTTGAATCTCGAAAATGGCTAGAGAGCTGCTAAGTGCATGTCAGAGTTTTTGGATGCCTAAAGAAAGCTGCAGCGCCAGAGTTAGTAGGGCTGTGAATGGGACCATGGTAGAGGTTTCAGGAAAGCAAGAGCATTCGGGGCTGGAGTTTTCCTTGGGAGCAGGGTCTGGACGTTTGCAGTTTTGAGGCTTGAATCTCGAAAATGGCTAGAGAGCTGCTAAGTCGCATGTCGGAGTTTTTGGATGCCTAAAGGAGCCTGCAGCTCCAGGGTTAGTAGGGCTGTGAATGGGCCATGGTAGAGGTTTCAGGAAAGAAAGAGCATTCGGGGCTGGCAGGTTTCGCCTGGGAGCAGGGCCCTGACGTTTGCAGTTTTGAGGCTTGAATCTCGAAAATGGCTAGAGAGCTGCTAAGTGACATGTCGGAGTTTTTGGATGCCTAAAGAAAGCTGCAGCGCCAGAGTTAGTAGGGCTGTGAATGGGACCATGGTAGAGGTTTCAGGAAAGCAAGAGCATTCGGGGCTGGGATGTTTTCCTTGGGAGCAGGGCCCTGGACGTTTGCAGTTTTGAGGCTTGAATCTCGAAAATGGCTAGAGAGCTGCTAAGTCGCATGTCGGAGTTTTTAGATGCCTAAAGGAGCTGCAGCTCCAGGGTTAGTAGGGCTGTGAATGG
This sequence comes from Grus americana, assembly GCF_028858705.1. Taxonomy (NCBI): domain Eukaryota; kingdom Metazoa; phylum Chordata; class Aves; order Gruiformes; family Gruidae; genus Grus; species Grus americana. The sequence goes on along the minus strand of NW_026561865.1, from coordinate 39,632 downwards.
GGCCATGGTAGAGGTTTCAGGAAAGAAAGAGCATTCGGGGCTGGCAGGTTTCGCCTGGGAGCAGGGCCCTGACGTTTGCAGTTTTGAGGCTTGAATCTCGAAAACGGCTAGAGAGCTGCTAAGTGCATGTCGGAGTTTTTGGATGCATAAAGGAGCTGCAGCTCCAGGGTTAGTAGGGCTGTGAATGGGGCCATGGTAGAGGTTTCAGGAAAGAAAGAGCATTCGGGGCTGGCAGGTTTCGCCTGGGAGCAGGGCCCTGACGTTTGCAGTTTTGAGGCTTGAATCTCGAAAATGGCTAGAGAGCTGCTAAGTCGCATGTCGGAGTTTTTGGATGCCTAAAGAAAGCTGCAGCGCCAGGGTTAGTAGGGCTGTGAATGGGACCATGGTAGAGGTTTCAGGAAAGCAAGAGCATTCGGGGCTGGGATGTTTTCCTTGGGAGCTGGGTCTGGACGTTTGCAGTTTTGAGGCTTGAATCTCGAAATGGCTAGAGAGCTGCTAAGTCGCGTGTCGGAGTTTTTGGATGCCTAAAGGAGCCTGCAGCTCCAGGGTTAGTAGGGCTGTGAATGGGCCATGGTAGAGGTTTCAGGAAAGAAAGAGCATTCGGGGCTGGCAGGTTTCGCCTGGGAGCAGGGCCCTGACGTTTGCAGTTTTGAGGCTTGAATCTCGAAAACGGCTAGAGAGCTGCTAAGTGACATGTCGGAGTTTTTGGATGCCTAAAGAAAGCTGCAGCTCCAGAGTTAGTAGGGCTGTGAATGGGACATTGGTAGAGGTTTCAGGAAAGCAAGAGCATTCGGGGCTGGGATGTTTTCCTTGGGAGCTGGGTCTGGACGTTTGCAGTTTTGAGGCTTGAATCTCGAAAATGGCTAGAGAGCTGCTAAGTCGCATGTCGGAGTTTTTGGATGCCTAAAGGAGCCTGCAGCTCCAGGGTTAGTAGGGCTGTGAATGGGGCCATGGTAGAGGTTTCAGGAAAGAAAGAGCATTCGGGGCTGGCAGGTTTCGCCTGGGAGCAGGGCCCTGACGTTTGCAGTTTTGAGGCTTGAATCTCGAAATGGCTAGAGAGCTGCTAAGTGCATGTCGGAGTTTTTGGATGCCTAAAGGAGGCTGCAGCTCCAGGGTTAGTAGGGCTGTGAATGGGACCATGGTAGAGGTTTCAGGAAAGCAAGAGCATTCGGGGCTGGGATATTTTCCTTGGGAGCTGGGCCCTGACGTTTGCAGTTTTGAGGCTTGAATCTCGAAAATGGCTAGAGAGCTGCTAAGTCGCATGTCGGAGTTTTTGGATGCCTAAAGGAGCTGCAGCTCCAGGGTTAGTAGGGCTGTGAATGGGCCATGGTAGAGGTTTCAGGAAAGCAAGAGCATTCGGGGCTGGCAGGTTTCGCCTGGGAGCAGGGCCCTGACGTTTGCAGTTTTGAGGCTTGAATCTCGAATATGGCTAGAGAGCTGCTAAGTGACATGTCGGAGTTTTTGGATGCCTAAAGAAAGCTGCAGCTCCAGGGTTAGTAGGGCTGTGAATGGGACCATGGTAGAGGTTTCAGGAAAGCAAGAGCATTCGGGGCTGGGATGTTTTCCTTGGAGCTGGGTCTGGACGTTTGCAGTTTTGAGGCTTGAATCTCGAAAATGGCTAGAGAGCTGCTAAGTGCATGTCGGAGTTTTTGGATGCCTAAAGGAGCTGCAGCTCCAGGGTTAGTAGGGCTGTGAATGGGGCCATGGTAGAGGTTTCAGGAAAGCAAGAGCATTCGGGGCTGGCAGGTTTCCTGGGAGCAGGGCCCTGACGTTTGCAGTTTTGAGGCTTGAATCTCGAAAATGGCTAGAGAGCTGCTAAGTGACATGTCGGAGTTTTTGGATGCATAAAGAAAGCTGCAGCTCCAGGGTTAGTAGGGCTGTGAATGGCGCCATGGTAGAGGTTTCAGGAAAGAAAGAGCATTCGGGGCTGGCAGGTTTCGCCTGGGAGCAGGGCCCTGACGTTTGCAGTTTTGAGGCTTGAATCTCGAAAATGGCTAGAGAGCTGCTAAGTCGCATGTCGGAGTTTTTGGATGCCTAAAGGAGCTGCAGCTCCAGGGTTAGTAGGGCTGTGAATGGGGCCATGGTAGAGGTTTCAGGAAAGCAAGAGCATTCGGGGCTGGCAGGTTTCGCCTGGGAGCAGGGCCCTGACGTTTGCAGTTTTGAGGCTTGAATCTCGAATATGGCTAGAGAGCTGCTAAGTCGCATGTCGGAGTTTTTGGATGCCTAAAGGAGCCTGCAGCTCCAGGGTTAGTAGGGCTGTGAATGGGGCCATGGTAGAGGTTTCAGGAAAGCAAGAGCATTCGGGGCTGGCAGGTTTCGCCTGGGAGCAGGGCCCTGACGTTTGCAGTTTTGAGGCTTGAATCTCGAATATGGCTAGAGAGCTGCTAAGTGACATGTCGGAGTTTTTGGATGCCTAAAGAAAGCTGCAGCTCCAGGGTTAGTAGGGCTGTGAATGGGACCATGGTAGAGGTTTCAGGAAAGCAAGAGCATTCGGGGCTGGGATGTTTTCCTTGGGAGCTGGGTCTGGACGTTTGCAGTTTTGAGGCTTGAATCTCGAAAATGGCTAGAGAGCTGCTAAGTCGCATGTCGGAGTTTTTGGATGCCTAAAGGAGCCTGCAGCTCCAGGGTTAGTAGGGCTGTGAATGGGACCATGGTAGAGGTTTCAGGAAAGAAAGAGCATTCGGGGCTGGCAGGTTTCGCCTGGGAGCAGGGCCCTGACGTTTGCAGTTTTGAGGCTTGAATCTCGAAAATGGCTAGAGAGCTGCTAAGTCGCATGTCGGAGTTTTTGGATGCTAAAGGAGCGTGCAGCTCCAGGGTTAGTAGGGCTGTGAATGGGACATTGGTAGAGGTTTCAGGAAAGCAAGAGCATTCGGGGCTGGGATGTTTTCCTTGGGAGCAGGGCCCTGACGTTTGCAGTTTTGAGGCTTGAATCTCGAAAATGGCTAGAGAGCTGCTAAGTCGCATGTCGGAGTTTTTGGATGCCTAAAGGAGCCTGCAGCTCCAGGGTTAGTAGGGCTGTGAATGGGCCATGGTAGAGGTTTCAGGAAAGAAAGAGCATTCGGGGCTGGCAGGTTTCGCCTGGGAGCAGGGCCCTGACGTTTGCAGTTTTGAGGCTTGAATCTCGAAAATGGCTAGAGAGCTGCTAAGTGCATGTCGGAGTTTTTGGATGCTAAAGAAAGCTGCAGCTCCAGAGTTAGTAGGGCTGTGAATGGGACATGGTAGAGGTTTCAGGAAAGAAAGAGCATTCGGGGCTGGCAGGTTTCCTGGGAGCAGGGCCTGACGTTTGCAGTTTTGAGGCTTGAATCTCGAAAATGGCTAGAGAGCTGCTAAGTGACATGTCGGAGTTTTTGGATGCGTAAAGAAAGCTGCAGCTCCAGGGTTAGTAGGGCTGTGAATGGGACCATGGTAGAGGTTTCAGGAAAGAAAGAGCATTCGGGGCTGGGATGTTTTCCTTGGGAGCTGGGTCTGGACGTTTGCAGTTTTGAGGCTTGAATCTCGAAAATGGCTAGAGAGCTGCTAAGTCGCATGTCGGAGTTTTTGGATGCCTAAAGGAGCCTGCAGCTCCAGGGTTAGTAGGGCTGTGAATGGGACATTGTAGAGGTTTCAGGAAAGAAAGAGCATTCGGGGCTGGCAGGTTTCGCCTGGGAGCAGGGCCCTGACGTTTGCAGTTTTGAGGCTTGAATCTCGAATATGGCTAGAGAGCTGCTAAGTGCATGTCGGAGTTTTTGGATGCCTAAAGAAAGCTGCAGCTCCAGAGTTAGTAGGGCTGTGAATGGGACCATGGTAGAGGTTTCAGGAAAGCAAGAGCATTCGGGGCTGGGATGTTTTCCTGGGAGCTGGGTCTGGACGTTTGCAGTTTTGAGGCTTGAATCTCGAAAATGGCTAGAGAGCTGCTAAGTCGCATGTCGGAGTTTTTGGATGCCTAAAGGAGCCTGCAGCTCCAGGTTAGTAGGGCTGTGAATGGGCCATGGTAGAGGTTTCAGGAAAGAAAGAGCATTCGGGGCTGGCAGGTTTCGCCTGGGAGCAGGGCCCTGACGTTTGCAGTTTTGAGGCTTGAATCTCGAATATGGCTAGAGAGCTGCTAAGTCGCATGTCGGAGTTTTTGGATGCCTAAAGGAGCCTGCAGCTCCAGGGTTAGTAGGGCTGTGAATGGGGCCATGGTAGAGGTTTCAGGAAAGAAAGAGCATTCGGGGCTGGCAGGTTTCGCCTGGGAGCAGGGCCCTGACGTTTGCAGTTTTGAGGCTTGAATCTCGAATATGGCTAGAGAGCTGCTAAGTGACATGTCGGAGTTTTTGGATGCATAAAGAAAGCTGCAGCGCCAGAGTTAGTAGGGCTGTGAATGGGACCATGGTAGAGGTTTCAGGAAAGCAAGAGCATTCGGGGCTGGGATGTTTTCCTTGGGAGCTGGGTCTGGACGTTTGCAGTTTTGAGGCTTGAATCTCGAAAATGGCTAGAGAGCTGCTAAGTCGCATGTCGGAGTTTTTGGATGCCTAAAGGAGCTGCAGCTCCAGGGTTAGTAGGGCTGTGAATGGGACATTGGTAGAGGTTTCAGGAAAGAAAGAGCATTCGGGGCTGGCAGGTTTCGCCTGGGAGCAGGGCCCTGACGTTTGCAGTTTTGAGGCTTGAATCTCGAAATGGCTAGAGAGCTGCTAAGTGCATGTCGGAGTTTTTGGATGCCTAAAGAAAGCTGCAGCTCCAGAGTTAGTAGGGCTGTGAATGGGACATGGTAGAGGTTTCAGGAAAGAAGAGCATTCGGGGCTGGGATGTTTTCCTTGGGAGCAGGGTCTGGACGTTTGCAGTTTTGAGGCTTGAATCTCGACTATGGCTAGAGAGCTGCTAAGTGACATGTCGGAGTTTTTGGATGCATAAAGAAAGCTGCAGCTCCAGGGTTAGTAGGGCTGTGAATGGGACCATGGTAGAGGTTTCAGGAAAGCAAGAGCATTCGGGGCTGGGATGTTTTCCTTGGAGCTGGGTCTGGACGTTTGCAGTTTTGAGGCTTGAATCTCGAAAATGGCTAGAGAGCTGCTAAGTCGCATGTCGGAGTTTTTGGATGCCTAAAGGAGCTGCAGCTCCAGGGTTAGTAGGGCTGTGAATGGGACCATGGTAGAGGTTTCAGGAAAGCAAGAGCATTCGGGGCTGGGATGTTTTCCTGGGAGCTGGGTCTGGACGTTTGCAGTTTTGAGGCTTGAATCTCGAAAATGGCTAGAGAGCTGCTAAGTCGCATGTCGGAGTTTTTGGATGCCTAAAGGAGCCTGCAGCTCCAGGGTTAGTAGGGCTGTGAATGGGGCCATGGTAGAGGTTTCAGGAAAGCAAGAGCATTCGGGGCTGGCAGGTTTCGCCTGGGAGCAGGGCCCTGACGTTTGCAGTTTTGAGGCTTGAATCTCGAAAATGGCTAGAGAGCTGCTAAGTCGCATGTCGGAGTTTTTGGATGCCTAAAGGAGCTGCAGCTCCAGGGTTAGTAGGGCTGTGAATGGGGCCATGGTAGAGGTTTCAGGAAAGCAAGAGCATTCGGGGCTGGGATGTTTTCCTTGGGAGCTGGGTCTGGACGTTTGCAGTTTTGAGGCTTGAATCTCGAATATGGCTAGAGAGCTGCTAAGTCGCATGTCGGAGTTTTTGGATGCCTAAAGGAGCTGCAGCTCCAGGGTTAGTAGGGCTGTGAATGGGGCCATGGTAGAGGTTTCAGGAAAGAAAAGCATTCGGGGCTGGCAGGTTTCGCCTGGGAGCAGGGCCCTGACGTTTGCAGTTTTGAGGCTTGAATCTCGAAATGGCTAGAGAGCTGCTAAGTCGCATGTCGGAGTTTTTGGATGCCTAAAGGAGCTGCAGCTCCAGGGTTAGTAGGGCTGTGAATGGGCCATGGTAGAGGTTTCAGGAAAGAAAGAGCATTCGGGGCTGGCAGGTTTCGCCTGGGAGCAGGGCCCTGACGTTTGCAGTTTTGAGGCTTGAATCTCGAATATGGCTAGAGAGCTGCTAAGTCGCATGTCGGAGTTTTTGGATGCCTAAAGGAGCTGCAGCTCCAGGGTTAGTAGGGCTGTGAATGGGGCCATGGTAGAGGTTTCAGGAAAGAAAGAGCATTCGGGGCTGGCAGGTTTCGCCTGGGAGCAGGGCCCTGACGTTTGCAGTTTTGAGGCTTGAATCTCGAAAATGGCTAGAGAGCTGCTAAGTGCATGTCGTAGTTTTTGGATGCCTAAAGGAGGCTGCAGCTCCAGGGTTAGTAGGGCTGTGAATGGGACCATGGTAGAGGTTTCAGGAAAGCAAGAGCATTCGGGGCTGGGATATTTTCCTTGGGAGCAGGGCCCGGACGTTTGCAGTTTTGAGGCTTGAATCTCGAATATGGCTAGAGAGCTGCTAAGACGCATGTCGGAGTTTTTGGATGCCTAAAGGAGCTGCAGCTCCAGGGTTAGTAGGGCTGTGAATGGGACATGGTAGAGGTTTCAGGAAAAGAAAGAGCATTGGGGCTGGGCTGGCAGGTTTCGCCTGGGAGCAGGGCCCTGACGTTTGCAGTTTTGAGGCTTGAATCTCGAAAATGGCTAGAGAGCTGCTAAGTGCATGTCGGAGTTTTTGGATGCCTAAAGAAAGCTGCAGCTCCAGGGTTAGTAGGGCTGTGAATGGGGCCATGGTAGAGGTTTCAGGAAAGCAAGAGCATTCGGGGCTGGGATATTTTCCTTGGGAGCTGGGTCTGGACGTTTGCAGTTTTGAGGCTTGAATCTCGAAAATGGCTAGAGAGCTGCTAAGTCGCATGTCGGAGTTTTTGGATGCCTAAAGGAGCTGCAGCGCCAGGGTTAGTAGGGCTGTGAATGGGACCATGGTAGAGGTTTCAGGAAAGCAAGAGCATTCGGGGCTGGGATGTTTTCCTTGGGAGCAGGGGTCTGGACGTTTGCAGTTTTTAGGCTTGAATCTCGAAAATGGCTAGAGAGCTGCTAAGTCGCATGTCGGAGTTTTTGGATGCCTAAAGGAGCTGCAGCTCCAGGGTTAGTAGGGCTGTGAATGGGCCATGGTAGAGGTTTCAGGAAAGAAAGAGCATTCGGGGCTGGCAGGTTTCGCCTGGGAGCAGGGCCCTGACGTTTGCAGTTTTGAGGCTTGAATCTCGAAAACGGCTAGAGAGCTGCTAAGTCGCATGTCGGAGTTTTTGGATGCCTAAAGGAAAGCTGCAGCTCCAGGGTTAGTAGGGCTGTGAATGGGCCATGGTAGAGGTTTCAGGAAAGAAAGAGCATTCGGGGCTGGCAGGTTTTCGCTTGGGAGCAGGGCCTGACGTTTGCAGTTTTGAGGCTTGAATCTCGAATATGGCTAGAGAGCTGCTAAGTCGCATGTCGGAGTTTTTGGATGCCTAAAGGAGCTGCAGCTCCAGGGTTAGTAGGGCTGTGAATGGGGCCATGGTAGAGGTTTCAGGAAAGCAAGAGCATTCGGGGCTGGGATGTTTTCCTTGGGAGCAGGGCCCTGACGTTTGCAGTTTTGAGGCTTGAATCTCGAAAATGGCTAGAGAGCTGCTAAGTGACATGTCGGAGTTTTTGGATGCCTAAAGGAGCTGCAGCTCCAGGGTTAGTAGGGCTGTGAATGGGCCATGGTAGAGGTTTCAGGAAAGAAAGAGCATTCGGGGCTGGCAGGTTTCGCCTGGGAGCAGGGCCTGACGTTTGCAGTTTTGAGGCTTGAATCTCGAATATGGCTAGAGAGCTGCTAAGTGCATGTCGGAGTTTTTGGATGCCTAAAGAAAGCTGCAGCTCCAGAGTTAGTAGGGCTGTGAATGGGACCATGGTAGAGGTTTCAGGAAAGCAAGAGCATTCGGGGCTGGGATGTTTTCCTTGGGAGCAGGGTCTGACGTTTGCAGTTTTGAGGCTTGAATCTCGAAAATGGCTAGAGAGCTGCTAAGTGCATGTCGGAGTTTTTGGATGCCTAAAGGAGCTGCAGCTCCAGGGTTAGTAGGGCTGTGAATGGGGCCATGGTAGAGGTTTCAGGAAAGAAAGAGCATTCGGGGCTGGCAGGTTTCGCCTGGGAGCAGGGCCCTGACGTTTGCAGTTTTGAGGCTTGAATCTCGAAAACGGCTAGAGAGCTGCTAAGTGCATGTCGGAGTTTTTGGATGCCTAAAGGAGCTGCAGCTCCAGGGTTAGTAGGGCTGTGAATGGGACCATGGTAGAGGTTTCAGGAAAGAAAGAGCATTCGGGGCTGGCAGGTTTCGCCTGGGAGCAGGGCCCTGACGTTTGCAGTTTTGAGGCTTGAATCTCGAATATGGCTAGAGAGCTGCTAAGTCGCATGTCGGAGTTTTTGGATGCCTAAAGGAGCTGCAGCTCCAGGGTTAGTAGGGCTGTGAATGGGCCATGGTAGAGGTTTCAGGAAAGCAAGAGCATTCGGGGCTGGCAGGTTTCGCCTGGGAGCAGGGCCCTGACGTTTGCAGTTTTGAGGCTTGAATCTCGAAAATGGCTAGAGAGCTGCTAAGTCGCATGTCGGAGTTTTTGGATGCCTAAAGGAGCTGCAGCTCCAGAGTTAGTAGGGCTGTGAATGGGACCATGGTAGAGGTTTCAGGAAAGCAAGAGCATTCGGGGCTGGGATGTTTTCCTTGGGAGCTGGGTCTGGACGTTTGCAGTTTTGAGGCTTGAATCTCGAAAATGGCTAGAGAGCTGCTAAGTGACATGTCGGAGTTTTTGGATGCCTAAAGGAGCCTGCAGCTCCAGGGTTAGTAGGGCTGTGAATGGGGCCATGGTAGAGGTTTCAGGAAAGAAAGAGCATTCGGGGCTGGCAGGTTTCCTGGGAGCAGGGCCCTGACGTTTGCAGTTTTGAGGCTTGAATCTCGAAAATGGCTAGAGAGCTGCTAAGTCGCATGTCGGAGTTTTTGGATGCCTAAAGGAGCTGCAGCTCCAGGGTTAGTAGGGCTGTGAATGGGACATGGTAGAGGTTTCAGGAAAGAAAGAGCATTCGGGGCTGGCAGGTTTCGCCTGGGAGCAGGGCCCTGACGTTTGCAGTTTTGAGGCTTGAATCTCGAAAATGGCTAGAGAGCTGCTAAGTGCATGTCGGAGTTTTTGGATGCGTAAAGAAAGCTGCAGCTCCAGGGTTAGTAGGGCTGTGAATGGGACCATGGTAGAGGTTTCAGGAAAGCAAGAGCATTCGGGGCTGGGATGTTTTCCTTGGGAGCTGGGTCTGGACGTTTGCAGTTTTGAGGCTTGAATCTCGAAAATGGCTAGAGAGCTGCTAAGTCGCATGTCGGAGTTTTTGGATGCCTAAAGGAGCCTGCAGCTCCAGGGTTAGTAGGGCTGTGAATGGGGCCATGGTAGAGGTTTCAGGAAAGAAAGAGCATTCGGGGCTGGCAGGTTTCGCCTGGGAGCAGGGCCCTGATGTTTGCAGTTTTGAGGCTTGAATCTCAAAAACGGCTAGAGAGCTGCTAAGTCGCATGTCGGAGTTTTTGGATGCCTAAAGAAAGCTGCAGCTCCAGGGTTAGTAGGGCTGTGAATGGGGCCATGGTAGAGGTTTCAGGAAAGCAAGAGCATTCGGGGCTGGCAGGTTTCGCCTGGGAGCAGGGCCCTGACGTTTGCAGTTTTGAGGCTTGAATCTCGAAAACGGCTAGAGAGCTGCTAAGTCGCATGTCGGAGTTTTTGGATGCCTAAAGGAGCCTGCAGCTCCAGGGTTAGTAGGGCTGTGAATGGGGCCATGGTAGAGGTTTCAGGAAAGCAAGAGCATTCGGGGCTGGCAGGTTTCGCCTGGGAGCAGGGCCCTGACGTTTGCAGTTTTGAGGCTTGAATCTCGAAAATGGCTAGAGAGCTGCTAAGTCGCATGTCGGAGTTTTTGGATGCCTAAAGAAAGCTGCAGCTCCAGGGTTAGTAGGGCTGTGAATGGGACCATGGGAGAGGTTTCAGGAAAGCAAGAGCATTCGGGGCTGGGATGTTTTCCTTGGGAGCTGGGCCCTGGACGTTTGCAGTTTTGAGGCTTGAATCTCGAAAATGGCTAGAGAGCTGCTAAGTCGCATGTCGGAGTTTTTGGATGCCTAAAGGAGCCTGCAGCTCCAGGGTTAGTAGGGCTGTGAATGGGCCATGGTAGAGGTTTCAGGAAAGAAGAGCATTCGGGGCTGGCAGGTTTCGCCTGGGAGCAGGGCCCTGACGTTTGCAGTTTTGAGGCTTGAATCTCGAAATGGCTAGAGAGCTGCTAAGTCGCATGTCGGAGTTTTTGGATGCCTAAAGGAGCTGCAGCTCCAGGGTTAGTAGGGCTGTGAATGGGGCCATGGTAGAGGTTTCAGGAAAGAAAGAGCATTCGGGGCTGGCAGGTTTCGCCTGGGAGCAGGGCCCTGACGTTTGCAGTTTTGAGGCTTGAATCTCGAATATGGCTAGAGAGCTGCTAAGTCGCATGTCGGAGTTTTTGGATGCCTAAAGGAGCCTGCAGCTCCAGGGTTAGTAGGGCTGTGAATGGGGCCATGGTAGAGGTTTCAGGAAAGAAAGAGCATTCGGGGCTGGCAGGTTTCGCCTGGGAGCAGGGCCCTGACGTTTGCAGTTTTGAGGCTTGAATCTCGAAAATGGCTAGAGAGCTGCTAAGTGCATGTCGGAGTTTTTGGATGCCTAAAGAAGCTGCAGCTCCAGGGTTAGTAGGGCTGTGAATGGGACCATGGTAGAGGTTTCAGGAAAGCAAGAGCATTCGGGGCTGGCATGTTTTCCTTGGGAGCAGGGTCTGACGTTTGCAGTTTTGAGGCTTGAATCTCGAAATGGCTAGAGAGCTGCTAAGTCGCATGTCGGAGTTTTTGGATGCCTAAAGGAGCTGCAGCTCCAGGGTTAGTAGGGCTGTGAATGGGACCATGGTAGAGGTTTCAGGAAAGCAAGAGCATTCGGGGCTGGGAGGTTTCCCTGGGAGCAGGGTCTGACGTTTGCAGTTTTGAGGCTTGAATCTCGAAAATGGCTAGAGAGCTGCTAAGTGCATGTCGGAGTTTTTGGATGCCTAAAGGAGCTGCAGCTCCAGGGTTAGTAGGGCTGTGAATGGGCCATGGTAGAGGTTTCAGGAAAGAAAGAGCATTCGGGGCTGGCAGGTTTCGCCTGGGAGCAGGGCCCTGACGTTTGCAGTTTTGAGGCTTGAATCTCGAAAACGGCTAGAGAGCTGCTAAGTCGCATGTCGGAGTTTTTGGATGCCTAAAGGAGCTGCAGCTCCAGGGTTAGTAGGGCTGTGAATGGGGCCATGGTAGAGGTTTCAGGAAAGCAAGAGCATTCGGGGCTGGCAGGTTTCGCCTGGGAGCAGGGCCCTGACGTTTGCAGTTTTGAGGCTTGAATCTCGAAAACAGCTAGAGAGCTGCTAAGTCGCATGTCGGAGTTTTTGGATGCCTAAAGGAGCTGCAGCTCCAGGGTTAGTAGGGCTGTGAATGGGGCCATGGTAGAGGTTTCAGGAAAGAAGAGCATTCGGGGCTGGCAGTTTTCCTTGGGAGCAGGGCCCTGACGTTTGCAGTTTTGAGGCTTGAATCTCGAAAATGGCTAGAGAGCTGCTAAGTCGCATGTCGGAGTTTTTGGATGCCTAAAGGAGCCTGCAGCTCCAGGGTTAGTAGGGCTGTGAATGGGACCATGGTAGAGGTTTCAGGAAAGAAAGAGCATTCGGGGCTGGCAGGTTTCGCCTGGGAGCAGGGCCCTGACGTTTGCAGTTTTGAGGCTTGAATCTCGAAAACGGCTAGAGAGCTGCTAAGTCGCATGTCGGAGTTTTTGGATGCCTAAAGGAGCTGCAGCTCCAGGGTTAGTAGGGCTGTGAATGGGACCATGGTAGAGGTTTCAGGAAAGCAAGAGCATTCGGGGCTGGGATGTTTTCCTTGGGAGCAGGGTCTGACGTTTGCAGTTTTGAGGCTTGAATCTCGAAAATGGCTAGAGAGCTGCTAAGTCGCATGTCGGAGTTTTTGGATGCCTAAAGGAGCCTGCAGCTCCAGGGTTAGTAGGGCTGTGAATGGGGCCATGGTAGAGGTTTCAGGAAAGAAAGAGCATTCGGGGCTGGCAGGTTTCGCCTGGGAGCAGGGCCCTGACGTTTGCAGTTTTGAGGCTTGAATCTCGAAAACGGCTAGAGAGCTGCTAAGTGCATGTCGGAGTTTTTGGATGCCTAAAGAAAGCTGCAGCTCCAGGGTTAGTAGGGCTGTGAATGGGACCATGGTAGAGGTTTCAGGAAAGAAAGAGCATTCGGGGCTGGCAGGTTTTCCTGGGAGCAGGGCCTGACGTTTGCAGTTTTGAGGCTTGAATCTCGAAAATGGCTAGAGAGCTGCTAAGTCGCATGTCGGAGTTTTTGGATGCCTAAAGGAGCCTGCAGCTCCAGGGTTAGTAGGGCTGTGAATGGGCCATGGTAGAGGTTTCAGGAAAGAAAGAGCATTCGGGGCTGGCAGGTTTCGCCTGGGAGCAGGGCCCTGACGTTTGCAGTTTTGAGGCTTGAATCTCGAAAATGGCTAGAGAGCTGCTAAGTCGCATGTCGGAGTTTTTGGATGCCTAAAGGAGCTGCAGCTCCAGGGTTAGTAGGGCTGTGAATGGGGCCATGGTAGAGGTTTCAGGAAAGCAAGAGCATTCGGGGCTGGGATATTTTCCTTGGGAGCTGGCCCTGACGTTTGCAGTTTTGAGGCTTGAATCTCGAAAATGGCTAGAGAGCTGCTAAGTCGCATGTCGGAGTTTTTGGATGCCTAAAGGAGCTGCAGCGCCAGAGTTAGTAGGGCTGTGAATGGGACCATGGTAGAGGTTTCAGGAAAGAAAGAGCATTCGGGGCTGGCAGGTTTCGCCTGGGAGCAGGGCCCAGACGTTTGCAGTTTTGAGGCTTGAATCTCGAAAATGGCTAGAGAGCTGCTAAGTGCATGTCGGAGTTTTTGGATGCCTAAAGGAGCTGCAGCTCCAGGGTTAGTAGGGCTGTGAATGGGACATGGTAGAGGTTTCAGGAAAGAAAGAGCATTCGGGGCTGGCAGGTTTCGCCTGGGAGCAGGGCCCTGACGTTTGCAGTTTTGAGGCTTGAATCTCGAATATGGCTAGAGAGCTGCTAAGTCGCATGTCGGAGTTTTTGGATGCCTAAAGGAGCTGCAGCTCCAGAGTTAGTAGGGCTGTGAATGGGACCATGGTAGAGGTTTCAGGAAAGCAAGAGCATTCGGGGCTGGGATGTTTTCCTTGGGAGCTGGGTCTGACGTTTGCAGTTTTGAGGCTTGAATCTCGAAAATGGCTAGAGAGCTGCTAAGTCGCATGTCGGAGTTTTTGGATGCCTAAAGGAGCCTGCAGCTCCAGGGTTAGTAGGGCTGTGAATGGGGCCATGGTAGAGGTTTCAGGAAAGAAAGAGCATTCGGGGCTGGCAGGTTTCGCCTGGGAGCAGGGCCCTGACGTTTGCAGTTTTGAGGCTTGAATCTCGAAAATGGCTAGAGAGCTGCTAAGTCGCATGTCGGAGTTTTTGGATGCCTAAAGGAGCTGCAGCGCCAGGGTTAGTAGGGCTGTGAATGGGACCATGGTAGAGGTTTCAGGAAAGAAAGAGCATTCGGGGCTGGCAGGTTTCGCCTGGGAGCAGGGCCCTGACGTTTGCAGTTTTGAGGCTTGAATCTCGAATATGGCTAGAGAGCTGCTAAGTCGCATGTCGGAGTTTTTGGATGCCTAAAGGAGCTGCAGCTCCAGGGTTAGTAGGGCTGTGAATGGGACCATGGTAGAGGTTTCAGGAAAGCAAGAGCATTCGGGGCTGGCAGGTTTCGCCTGGGAGCAGGGCCCTGACGTTTGCAGTTTTGAGGCTTGAATCTCGAAAATGGCTAGAGAGCTGCTAAGTCGCATGTCGGAGTTTTTGGATGCCTAAAGGAGCTGCAGCTCCAGGGTTAGTAGGGCTGTGAATGGGGCCATGGTAGAGGTTTCAGGAAAGCAAGAGCATTCGGGGCTGGCAGGTTTCCCCTGGGAGCAGGGCCCTGACGTTTGCAGTTTTGAGGCTTGAATCTCGAAAATGGCTAGAGAGCTGCTAAGTCGCATGTCGGAGTTTTTGGATGCCTAAAGGAGCTGCAGCTCCAGGGTTAGTAGGGCTGTGAATGGGGCCATGGTAGAGGTTTCAGGAAAGAAAGAGCATTCGGGGCTGGCAGGTTTCGCCTGGGAGCAGGGCCCTGACGTTTGCAGTTTTGAGGCTTGAATCTCGAAAATGGCTAGAGAGCTGCTAAGTCGCATGTCGGAGTTTTTAGATGCCTAAAGGAGCTGCAGCTCCAGGGTTAGTAGGGCTGTGAATGGGGCCATGGTAGAGGTTTCAGGAAAGAAAGAGCATTCGGGGCTGGCAGGTTTCGCCTGGGAGCAGGGCCCTGACGTTTGCAGTTTTGAGGCTTGAATCTCGAAAATGGCTAGAGAGCTGCTAAGTCGCATGTCGGAGTTTTTGGATGCCTAAAGAAAGCTGCAGCTCCAGGGTTAGTAGGGCTGTGAATGGGACCATGGTAGAGGTTTCAGGAAAGCAAGAGCATTCGGGGCTGGGATGTTTTCCTTGGGAGCTGGGTCTGGACGTTTGCAGTTTTGAGGCTTGAATCTCGAAAATGGCTAGAGAGCTGCTAAGTCGCATGTCGGAGTTTTTAGATGCCTAAAGGAGCCTGCAGCTCCAGGGTTAGTAGGGCTGTGAATGGGGCCATGGTAGAGGTTTCAGGAAAGAAAGAGCATTCGGGGCTGGCAGGTTTCGCCTGGGAGCAGGGCCCTGACGTTTGCAGTTTTGAGGCTTGAATCTCGAATATGGCTAGAGAGCTGCTAAGTGCATGTCGGAGTTTTTGGATGCCTAAAGAAAGCTGCAGCTCCAGGGTTAGTAGGGCTGTGAATGGGACATTGGTAGAGGTTTCAGGAAAGCAAGAGCATTCGGGGCTGGGATGTTTTCCTTGGGAGCAGGGCCCTGACGTTTGCAGTTTTGAGGCTTGAATCTCGAAAATGGCTAGAGAGCTGCTAAGTCGCATGTCGGAGTTTTTGGATGCCTAAAGGAGCCTGCAGCTCCAGGGTTAGTAGGGCTGTGAATGGGGCCATGGTAGAGGTTTCAGGAAAGCAAGAGCATTCGGGGCTGGCAGGTTTCGCCTGGGAGCAGGGCCCTGACGTTTGCAGTTTTGAGGCTTGAATCTCGAAAATGGCTAGAGAGCTGCTAAGTCGCATGTCGGAGTTTTTGGATGCCTAAAGGAGCTGCAGCTCCAGGGTTAGTAGGGCTGTGAATGGGCCATGGTAGAGGTTTCAGGAAAGCAAGAGCATTCGGGGCTGGCAGGTTTCCCTGGGAGCAGGGCCCTGACGTTTGCAGTTTTGAGGCTTGAATCTCGAAAATGGCTAGAGAGCTGCTAAGTCGCATGTCGGAGTTTTTGGATGCCTAAAGAAAGCTGCAGCTCCAGGGTTAGTAGGGCTGTGAATGGCGCCATGGTAGAGGTTTCAGGAAAGCAAGAGCATTCGGGGCTGGGAGGTTTTCCTGGGAGCAGGGCCTGACGTTTGCAGTTTTGAGGCTTGAATCTCGAAAATGGCTAGAGAGCTGCTAAGTCGCATGTCGGAGTTTTTGGATGCCTAAAGGAGCCTGCAGCTCCAGGGTTAGTAGGGCTGTGAATGGGGCCATGGTAGAGGTTTCAGGAAAGAAAGAGCATTCGGGGCTGGCAGGTTTCGCCTGGGAGCAGGGCCCTGACGTTTGCAGTTTTGAGGCTTGAATCTCGAAAACGGCTAGAGAGCTGCTAAGATGCATGTCGGAGTTTTTGGATGCCTAAAGGAGCTGCAGCTCCAGGGTTAGTAGGGCTGTGAATGGGACCATGGTAGAGGTTTCAGGAAAGCAAGAGCATTCGGGGCTGGCAGGTTTTCCTGGGAGCAGGGCCCTGACGTTTGCAGTTTTGAGGCTTGAATCTCGAAAATGGCTAGAGAGCTGCTAAGTCGCATGTCGGAGTTTTTGGATGCCTAAAGGAGCTGCAGCTCCAGGGTTAGTAGGGCTGTGAATGCGACCATGGTAGAGGTTTCAGGAAAGAAAGAGCATTCGGGGCTGGCAGGTTTCGCCTGGGAGCAGGGCCCTGACGTTTGCAGTTTTGAGGCTTGAATCTCGAAAACGGCTAGAGATCTGCTAAGTCGCATGTCGGAGTTTTTGGATGCCTAAAGGAGCTGCAGCTCCAGGGTTAGTAGGGCTGTGAATGGGCCATGGTAGAGGTTTCAGGAAAGAAAGAGCATTCGGGGCTGGCAGGTTTCGCCTGGGAGCAGGGCCCTGACGTTTGCAGTTTTGAGGCTTGAATCTCGAAAATGGCTAGAGAGCTGCTAAGTGCATGTCGGAGTTTTTGGATGCCTAAAGAAAGCTGCAGCTCCAGGGTTAGTAGGGCTGTGAATGGGACCATGGTAGAGGTTTCAGGAAAGCAAGAGCATTCGGGGCTGGGATGTTTTCCTGGGAGCTGGGTCTGGACGTTTGCAGTTTTGAGGCTTGAATCTCGAAAACGGCTAGAGAGCTGCTAAGTCGCATGTCGGAGTTTTTGGATGCCTAAAGGAGCCTGCAGCTCCAGGGTTAGTAGGGCTGTGAATGGGCCATGGTAGAGGTTTCAGGAAAGAAAGAGCATTCGGGGCTGGCAGGTTTCGCCTGGGAGCAGGGCCCTGACGTTTGCAGTTTTGAGGCTTGAATCTCGAAAATGGCTAGAGAGCTGCTAAGTCGCATGTCGGAGTTTTTGGATGCCTAAAGGAGCCTGCAGCTCCAGGGTTAGTAGGGCTGTGAATGGGACCATGGTAGAGGTTTCAGGAAAGCAAGAGCATTCGGGGCTGGGATGTTTTCCTTGGGAGCAGGGCCCTGACGTTTGCAGTTTTGAGGCTTGAATCTCGAAAATGGCTAGAGAGCTGCTAAGTCGCATGTCGGAGTTTTTGGATGCCTAAAGGAGCCTGCAGCTCCAGGGTTAGTAGGGCTGTGAATGGGACCATGGTAGAGGTTTCAGGAAAGAAAGAGCATTCGGGGCTGGCAGGTTTCGCCTGGGAGCAGGGCCCTGACGTTTGCAGTTTTGAGGCTTGAATCTCGAAAATGGCTAGAGAGCTGCTAAGTCGCATGTCGGAGTTTTTGGATGCCTAAAGGAGCTGCAGCTCCAGGGTTAGTAGGGCTGTGAATGGGCCATGGTAGAGGTTTCAGGAAAGAAAGAGCATTCGGGGCTGGCAGGTTTCGCCTGGGAGCAGGGCCCTGACGTTTGCAGTTTTGAGGCTTGAATCTCGAAAATGGCTAGAGAGCTGCTAAGTGCATGTCGGAGTTTTTGGATGCCTAAAGGAGCTGCAGCTCCAGGGTTAGTAGGGCTGTGAATGGGACCATGGTAGAGGTTTCAGGAAAGCAAGAGCATTCGGGGCTGGGATGTTTTCCTTGGGAGCAGGGTCTGGACGTTTGCAGTTTTGAGGCTTGAATCTCGAAAATGGCTAGAGAGCTGCTAAGTCGCATGTCGGAGTTTTTGGATGCCTAAAGGAGCCTGCAGCTCCAGGGTTAGTAGGGCTGTGAATGGGGCCATGGTAGAGGTTTCAGGAAAGAAAGAGCATTCGGGGCTGGCAGGTTTCGCCTGGGAGCAGGGCCCTGACGTTTGCAGTTTTGAGGCTTGAATCTCGAAAATGGCTAGAGAGCTGCTAAGTCGCATGTCGGAGTTTTTGGATGCCTAAAGGAGCTGCAGCTCCAGGGTTAGTAGGGCTGTGAATGGGACCATGGTAGAGGTTTCAGGAAAGCAAGAGCATTCGGGGCTGGCAGGTTTCGCCTGGGAGCAGGGCCCTGACGTTTGCAGTTTTGAGGCTTGAATCTCGAATATGGCTAGAGAGCTGCTAAGTCGCATGTCGGAGTTTTTGGATGCCTAAAGGAGCCTGCAGCTCCAGGGTTAGTAGGGCTGTGAATGGGCCATGGTAGAGGTTTCAGGAAAGAAGAGCATTCGGGGCTGGCAGGTTTCCTGGGAGCAGGGCCCTGACGTTTGCAGTTTTGAGGCTTGAATCTCGAAAATGGCTAGAGAGCTGCTAAGTCGCATGTCGGAGTTTTTGGATGCCTAAAGGAGCCTGCAGCTCCAGGGTTAGTAGGGCTGTGAATGGGACCATGGTAGAGGTTTCAGGAAAGAAAGAGCATTCGGGGCTGGCAGGTTTCGCCTGGGAGCAGGGCCCTGACGTTTGCAGTTTTGAGGCTTGAATCTCGAAAATGGCTAGAGAGCTGCTAAGTGCATGTCGGAGTTTTTGGATGCCTAAAGGAGCTGCAGCTCCAGGGTTAGTAGGGCTGTGAATGGGGCCATGGTAGAGGTTTCAGGAAAGCAAGAGCATTCGGGGCTGGCAGGTTTCGCCTGGGAGCAGGGCCCTGACGTTTGCAGTTTTGAGGCTTGAATCTCGAAAATGGCTAGAGAGCTGCTAAGTGACATGTCGTAGTTTTTGGATGCCTAAAGGAGCTGCAGCTCCAGGGTTAGTAGGGCTGTGAATGGGCCATGGTAGAGGTTTCAGGAAAGCAAGAGCATTCGGGGCTGGGATATTTTCCTTGGGAGCTGGGTCTGGACGTTTGCAGTTTTGAGGCTTGAATCTCGAAAATGGCTAGAGAGCTGCTAAGTCGCATGTCGGAGTTTTTGGATGCCTAAAGGAGCTGCAGCTCCAGGGTTAGTAGGGCTGTGAATGGGACCATGGTAGAGGTTTCAGGAAAGCAAGAGCATTCGGGGCTGGCAGGTTTCGCCTGGGAGCAGGGCCCTGACGTTTGCAGTTTTGAGGCTTGAATCTCGAAAATGGCTAGAGAGCTGCTAAGTCGCATGTCGGAGTTTTTGGATGCCTAAAGGAGCTGCAGCTCCAGGGTTAGTAGGGCTGTGAATGGCGCCATGGTAGAGGTTTCAGGAAAGAAAGAGCATTCGGGGCTGGCAGGTTTCGCCTGGGAGCAGGGCCCTGACGTTTGCAGTTTTGAGGCTTGAATCTCGAAAATGGCTAGAGAGCTGCTAAGTCGCATGTCGGAGTTTTTGGATGCCTAAAGGAGCTGCAGCTCCAGGGTTAGTAGGGCTGTGAATGGGGCCATGGTAGAGGTTTCAGGAAAGCAAGAGCATTCGGGGCTGGCATGTTTCGCCTGGGAGCAGGGCCCTGACGTTTGCAGTTTTGAGGCTTGAATCTCGAAAATGGCTAGAGAGCTGCTAAGTCGCATGTCGGAGTTTTTGGATGCCTAAAGGAGGCTGCAGCTCCAGGGTTAGTAGGGCTGTGAATGGGCCATGGTAGAGGTTTCAGGAAAGCAAGAGCATTCGGGGCTGGCAGGTTTTCCTGGGAGCAGGGCCCTGACGTTTGCAGTTTTGAGGCTTGAATCTCGAAAATGGCTAGAGAGCTGCTAAGTGCATGTCGGAGTTTTTGGATGCATAAAGAAAGCTGCAGCTCCAGGGTTAGTAGGGCTGTGAATGGGACATTGGTAGAGGTTTCAGGAAAGCAAGAGCATTCGGGGCTGGGATGTTTTCCTTGGGAGCTGGGTCTGGACGTTTGCAGTTTTGAGGCTTGAATCTCGAAAATGGCTAGAGAGCTGCTAAGTCGCATGTCGGAGTTTTTGGATGCCTAAAGGAGCCTGCAGCTCCAGGGTTAGTAGGGCTGTGAATGGGGCCATGGTAGAGGTTTCAGGAAAGAAAGAGCATTCGGGGCTGGCAGGTTTCGCCTGGGAGCAGGGCCCTGACGTTTGCAGTTTTGAGGCTTGAATCTCGAAAATGGCTAGAGAGCTGCTAAGATGCATGTCGGAGTTTTTGGATGCCTAAAGGAGGCTGCAGCTCCAGGGTTAGTAGGGCTGTGAATGGGGCCATGGTAGAGGTTTCAGGAAAGCAAGAGCATTCGGGGCTGGCAGGTTTTCCTTGGGAGCAGGGCCCTGACGTTTGCAGTTTTGAGGCTTGAATCTCGAATATGGCTAGAGAGCTGCTAAGTCGCATGTCGTAGTTTTTGGATGCCTAAAGGAGCTGCAGCGCCAGAGTTAGTAGGGCTGTGAATGGGACCATGGTAGAGGTTTCAGGAAAGAAAGAGCATTCGGGGCTGGCAGGTTTCGCCTGGGAGCAGGGCCCTGACGTTTGCAGTTTTGAGGCTTGAATCTCGAAAATGGCTAGAGAGCTGCTAAGTCGCATGTCGGAGTTTTTGGATGCCTAAAGGAGCTGCAGCTCCAGGGTTAGTAGGGCTGTGAATGGGGCCATGGTAGAGGTTTCAGGAAAGAAAGAGCATTCGGGGCTGGCAGGTTTCGCCTGGGAGCAGGGCCCTGACGTTTGCAGTTTTGAGGCTTGAATCTCGAAAATGGCTAGAGAGCTGCTAAGTCGCATGTCGGAGTTTTTGGATGCCTAAAGGAGCCTGCAGCTCCGGGGTTAGGAGGGCTGTGAATGGGACATTGGTAGAGGTTTCAGGAAAGCAAGAGCATTCGGGGCTGGGATATTTTCCTTGGGAGCTGGGTCTGGACGTTTGCAGTTTTGAGGCTTGAATCTCGAAAATGGCTAGAGAGCTGCTAAGTCGCATGTCGGAGTTTTTAGATGCCTAAAGGAGCTGCAGCTCCAGGGTTAGTAGGGCTGTGAATGGGGCCATGGTAGAGGTTTCAGGAAAGCAAGAGCATTCGGGGCTGGCAGGTTTCGCCTGGGAGCAGGGCCCTGACGTTTGCAGTTTTGAGGCTTGAATCTCGAAAATGGCTAGAGAGCTGCTAAGTCGCATGTCGGAGTTTTTGGATGCCTAAAGGAGCTGCAGCTCCAGGGTTAGTAGGGCTGTGAATGGGACCATGGTAGAGGTTTCAGGAAAGCAAGAGCATTCGGGGCTGGGATGTTTTCCTTGGGAGCAGGGCCCTGACGTTTGCAGTTTTGAGGCTTGAATCTCGAAAATGGCTAGAGAGCTGCTAAGTCGCATGTCGGAGTTTTTGGATGCCTAAAGGAGCCTGCAGCTCCAGGGTTAGTAGGGCTGTGAATGGGACATTGGTAGAGGTTTCAGGAAAGAAAGAGCATTCGGGGCTGGCAGGTTTCGCCTGGGAGCAGGGCCCTGACGTTTGCAGTTTTGAGGCTTGAATCTCGACTATGGCTAGAGAGCTGCTAAGTGAATGTCGGAGTTTTTGGATGCCTAAAGGAGCTGCAGCTCCAGGGTTAGTAGGGCTGTGAATGGGCCATGGTAGAGGTTTCAGGAAAGAAGAGCATTCGGGGCTGGCAGGTTTCGCCTGGGAGCAGGGCCCTGACGTTTGCAGTTTTGAGGCTTGAATCTCGAAAATGGCTAGAGAGCTGCTAAGTGCATGTCGGAGTTTTTGGATGCCTAAAGAAAGCTGCAGCTCCAGGGTTAGTAGGGCTGTGAATGGGACATTGGTAGAGGTTTCAGGAAAGCAAGAGCATTCGGGGCTGGGATGTTTTCCTTGGGAGCTGGGTCTGGACGTTTGCAGTTTTGAGGCTTGAATCTTGAATATGGCTAGAGAGCTGCTAAGTCGCATGTCGGAGTTTTTGGATGCCTAAAGGAGCCTGCAGCTCCAGGGTTAGTAGGGCTGTGAATGGGACATTGGTAGAGGTTTCAGGAAAGCAAGAGCATTCGGGGCTGGGAGGTTTCCTTGGGAGCAGGGCCTGACGTTTGCAGTTTTGAGGCTTGAATCTCGAAAATGGCTAGAGAGCTGCTAAGTCGCATGTCGGAGTTTTTGGATGCCTAAAGGAGCTGCAGCTCCAGGGTTAGTAGGGCTGTGAATGGGACCATGGTAGAGGTTTCAGGAAAGCAAGAGCATTCGGGGCTGGCAGGTTTCGCCTGGGAGCAGGGCCCTGACGTTTGCAGTTTTGAGGCTTGAATCTCGAATATGGCTAGAGAGCTGCTAAGATGCATGTCGGAGTTTTTGGATGCCTAAAGGAGCTGCAGCTCCAGGGTTAGTAGGGCTGTGAATGGGGCCATGGTAGAGGTTTCAGGAAAGAAAGAGCATTCGGGGCTGGCAGGTTTCGCCTGGGAGCAGGGCCCTGACGTTTGCAGTTTTGAGGCTTGAATCTCGAAAATGGCTAGAGAGCTGCTAAGTCGCATGTCGGAGTTTTTGGATGCCTAAAGAAAGCTGCAGCGCCAGAGTTAGTAGGGCTGTGAATGGGACCATGGTAGAGGTTTCAGGAAAGCAAGAGCATTCGGGGCTGGGATGTTTTCCTTGGGAGCTGGGTCTGGACGTTTGCAGTTTTGAGGCTTGAATCTCGAAAATGGCTAGAGAGCTGCTAAGTGACATGTCGGAGTTTTTGGATGCATAAAGAAAGCTGCAGCTCCAGGGTTAGTAGGGCTGTGAATGGGACATTGGTAGAGGTTTCAGGAAAGCAAGAGCATTCGGGGCTGGGATGTTTTCCTTGGGAGCTGGGTCTGGACGTTTGCAGTTTTGAGGCTTGAATCTCGAAAATGGCTAGAGAGCTGCTAAGTCGCATGTCGGAGTTTTTGGATGCCTAAAGGAGCTGCAGCTCCAGGGTTAGTAGGGCTGTGAATGGGGCCATGGTAGAGGTTTCAGGAAAGAAAGAGCATTCGGGGCTGGCAGGTTTCGCCTGGGAGCAGGGCCCTGACGTTTGCAGTTTTGAGGCTTGAATCTCGAAAACGGCTAGAGAGCTGCTAAGTCGCATGTCGGAGTTTTTGGATGCCTAAAGGAGCTGCAGCTCCAGGGTTAGTAGGGCTGTGAATGGGACATTGGTAGAGGTTTCAGGAAAGAAGAGCATTCGGGGCTGGCAGGTTTCGCCTGGGAGCAGGGCCCTGACGTTTGCAGTTTTGAGGCTTGAATCTCGAAAACAGCTAGAGAGCTGCTAAGTCGCATGTCGGAGTTTTTGGATGCCTAAAGGAGCCTGCAGCTCCAGGGTTAGTAGGGCTGTGAATGGGACCATGGTAGAGGTTTCAGGAAAGAATAACCATTAGGGGCTGGCAGGTTTCGCCTGGGAGCAGGGCCCTGACGTTTGCAGTTTTGAGGCTTGAATCTCGAAAATGGCTAGAGAGCTGCTAAGTGACATGTCGGAGTTTTTGGATGCCTAAAGGAGCTGCAGCTCCAGGGTTAGTAGGGCTGTGAATGGGCCATGGTAGAGGTTTCAGGAAAGAAAGAGCATTCGGGACTGGCAGGTTTCGCCTGGGAGCAGGGCCCTGACGTTTGCAGTTTTGAGGCTTGAATCTCGAATATGGCTAGAGAGCTGCTAAGTCGCATGTCGGAGTTTTTGGATGCCTAAAGGAGCTGCAGCTCCAGGGTTAGTAGGGCTGTGAATGGGACCATGGTAGAGGTTTCAGGAAAGAAGAGCATTCGGGGCTGGCAGGTTTCGCCTGGGAGCAGGGCCCTGACGTTTGCAGTTTTGAGGCTTGAATCTCGAAAATGGCTAGAGAGCTGCTAAGTGCATGTCGGAGTTTTTGGATGCCTAAAGGAGCTGCAGCTCCAGGGTTAGTAGGGCTGTGAATGGGCCATGGTAGAGGTTTCAGGAAAGAAGAGCATTCGGGGCTGGCAGGTTTCGCCTGGGAGCAGGGCCCTGACGTTTGCAGTTTTGAGGCTTGAATCTCGAAAATGGCTAGAGAGCTGCTAAGTGCATGTCGGAGTTTTTGGATGCCTAAAGGAGCTGCAGCTCCAGGGTTAGTAGGGCTGTGAATGGGCCATGGTAGAGGTTTCAGGAAAGAAGAGCATTCGGGGCTGGCAGGTTTCGCCTGGGAGCAGGGCCCTGACGTTTGCAGTTTTGAGGCTTGAATCTCGAAAATGGCTAGAGAGCTGCTAAGTGCATGTCGGAGTTTTTGGATGCCTAAAGGAGCTGCAGCTCCAGGGTTAGTAGGGCTGTGAATGGGCCATGGTAGAGGTTTCAGGAAAGCAAGAGCATTCGGGGCTGGGATGTTTTCCTTGGGAGCTGGGTCTGACGTTTGCAGTTTTGAGGCTTGAATCTCGAAAATGGCTAGAGAGCTGCTAAGTGCATGTCGGAGTTTTTGGATGCCTAAAGGAGCTGCAGCTCCAGGGTTAGTAGGGCTGTGAATGGGACATGGTAGAGGTTTCAGGAAAGCAAGAGCATTCGGGGCTGGCAGGTTTCGCCTGGGAGCAGGGCCCTGACGTTTGCAGTTTTGAGGCTTGAATCTCGAAAATGGCTAGAGAGCTGCTAAGTGCATGTCGGAGTTTTTGGATGCCTAAAGGAGCTGCAGCTCCAGGGTTAGTAGGGCTGTGAATGGGGCCATGGTAGAGGTTTCAGGAAAGAAACAGCATTCGGGGCTGGGATGTTTTCCTTGGGAGCAGGGTCTGACGTTTGCAGTTTTGAGGCTTGAATCTCGAAAATGGCTAGAGAGCTGCTAAGTCGCATGTCGGAGTTTTTGGATGCCTAAAGGAGCTGCAGCTCCAGGGTTAGTAGGGCTGTGAATGGGGCCATGGTAGAGGTTTCAGGAAAGAAACAGCATTCGGGGCTGGCAGGTTTCGCCTGGGAGCAGGGCCCTGACGTTTGCAGTTTTGAGGCTTGAATCTCGAAAATGGCTAGAGAGCTGCTAAGTGCATGTCGGAGTTTTTGGATGCCTAAAGGAGCTGCAGCTCCAGGGTTAGTAGGGCTGTGAATGGGCCATGGTAGAGGTTTCAGGAAAGAAAGAGCATTCGGGGCTGGCAGGTTTCGCCTGGGAGCAGGGCCCTGACGTTTGCAGTTTTGAGGCTTGAATCTCGAAAATGGCTAGAGAGCTGCTAAGTCGCATGTCGGAGTTTTTGGATGCCTAAAGGAGCTGCAGCTCCAGGGTTAGTAGGGCTGTGAATGGGCCATGGTAGAGGTTTCAGGAAAGCAAGAGCATTCGGGGCTGGGAGGTTTCCTTGGGAGCAGGGCCCTGACGTTTGCAGTTTTGAGGCTTGAATCTCGAAAATGGCTAGAGAGCTGCTAAGTCGCATGTCGGAGTTTTTAGATGCCTAAAGGAGCTGCAGCTCCAGGGTTAGTAGGGCTGTGAATGGGGCCATGGTAGAGGTTTCAGGAAAGAAAGAGCATTCGGGGCTGGCAGGTTTCGCCTGGGAGCAGGGCCCTGACGTTTGCAGTTTTGAGGCTTGAATCTCGAAAACGGCTAGAGAGCTGCTAAGATGCATGTCGGAGTTTTTGGATGCCTAAAGGAGCCTGCAGCTCCAGGGTTAGTAGGGCTGTGAATGGGACCATGGTAGAGGTTTCAGGAAAGAATAACCATTAGGGGCTGGCAGGTTTCACCTGGGAGCAGGGCCCTGACGTTTGCAGTTTTGAGGCTTGAATCTCGAAAATGGCTAGAGAGCTGCTAAGTCGCATGTCGGAGTTTTTGGATGCCTAAAGGAGCTGCAGCTCCAGGGTTAGTAGGGCTGTGAATGGGCCATGGTAGAGGTTTCAGGAAAGCAAGAGCATTCGGGGCTGGCAGGTTTCGCCTGGGAGCAGGGCCCTGACGTTTGCAGTTTTGAGGCTTGAATCTCGAAAACGGCTAGAGAGCTGCTAAGTCGCATGTCGGAGTTTTTGGATGCCTAAAGGAGCTGCAGCTCCAGGGTTAGTAGGGCTGTGAATGGGGCCATGGTAGAGGTTTCAGGAAAGAAGAGCATTCGGGGCTGGCAGGTTTCGCCTGGGAGCAGGGCCCTGACGTTTGCAGTTTTGAGGCTTGAATCTCGAAAATGGCTAGAGAGCTGCTAAGTGCATGTCGGAGTTTTTGGATGCCTAAAGGAGCTGCAGCTCCAGGGTTAGTAGGGCTGTGAATGGGGCCATGGTAGAGGTTTCAGGAAAGAAAGAGCATTCGGGGCTGGCAGGTTTCGCCTGGGAGCAGGGCCCTGACGTTTGCAGTTTTGAGGCTTGAATCTCGAAAATGGCTAGAGAGCTGCTAAGTGCATGTCGGAGTTTTTGGATGCCTAAAGGAGCTGCAGCTCCAGGGTTAGTAGGGCTGTGAATGGGGCCATGGTAGAGGTTTCAGGAAAGAAGAGCATTCGGGGCTGGCAGGTTTCGCCTGGGAGCAGGGCCCTGACGTTTGCAGTTTTGAGGCTTGAATCTCGAAAATGGCTAGAGAGCTGCTAAGTGCATGTCGGAGTTTTTGGATGCCTAAAGGAGCTGCAGCTCCAGGGTTAGTAGGGCTGTGAATGGGCCATGGTAGAGGTTTCAGGAAAGCAAGAGCATTCGGGGCTGGGATGTTTTCCTGGGAGCAGGGTCTGGACGTTTGCAGTTTTGAGGCTTGAATCTCGAAAATGGCTAGAGAGCTGCTAAGTCGCATGTCGGAGTTTTTGGATGCCTAAAGGAGCTGCAGCTCCAGGGTTAGTAGGGCTGTGAATGGGCCATGGTAGAGGTTTCAGGAAAGCAATAGCATTCGGGGCTGGGATGTTTTCCTTGGGAGCAGGGTCTGGACGTTTGCAGTTTTGAGGCTTGAATCTCGAAAATGGCTAGAGAGCTGCTAAGTCGCATGTCGGAGTTTTTGGATGCCTAAAGGAGCCTGCAGCTCCAGGGTTAGTAGGGCTGTGAATGGGCCATGGTAGAGGTTTCAGGAAAGAAGAGCATTCGGGGCTGGCAGGTTTCGCCTGGGAGCAGGGCCCTGACGTTTGCAGTTTTGAGGCTTGAATCTCGAAAATGGCTAGAGAGCTGCTAAGATGCATGTCGGAGTTTTTGGATGCCTAAAGGAGGCTGCAGCTCCAGGGTTAGTAGGGCTGTGAATGGGGCCATGGTAGAGGTTTCAGGAAAGAAAAGCATTCGGGGCTGGCAGTTTTCGCCTGGGAGCAGGGCCCTGACGTTTGCAGTTTTGAGGCTTGAATCTCGAAATGGCTAGAGAGCTGCTAAGTCGCATGTCGGAGTTTTTGGATGCCTAAAGAAAGCTGCAGCTCCAGGGTTAGGAGGGCTGTGAATGGGGCCATGGTAGAGGTTTCAGGAAAGCAAGAGCATTCAGGGCTGGGATATTTTCCTTGGGAGCAGGGCCCTGACATTTGCAGTTTTGAGGCTTGAATCTCGAATATGGCTAGAGAGCTGCTAAGTGCATGTCGGAGTTTTTGGATGCCTAAAGGAGCTGCAGCTCCAGGGTTAGTAGGGCTGTGAATGGGACATGGTAGAGGTTTCAGGAAAGCAAGAGCATTCGGGGCTGGAGGTTTCCCTGGGAGCAGGGCCCTGACGTTTGCAGTTTTGAGGCTTGAATCTCGAAAATGGCTAGAGAGCTGCTAAGTCGCATGTCGGAGTTTTTGGATGCCTAAAGGAGCTGCAGCTCCAGGGTTAGTAGGGCTGTGAATGGGCCATGGTAGAGGTTTCAGGAAAGCAAGAGCATTCGGGGCTGGGAGGTTTTCCTGGGAGCAGGGTCTGACGTTTGCAGTTTTGAGGCTTGAATCTCGAAAATGGCTAGAGAGCTGCTAAGTGCATGTCGGAGTTTTTGGATGCCTAAAGGAGCTGCAGCTCCAGGGTTAGTAGGGCTGTGAATGGGCCATGGTAGAGGTTTCAGGAAAGAAAGAGCATTCGGGGCTGGCAGGTTTCGCCTGGGAGCAGGGCCCTGACGTTTGCAGTTTTGAGGCTTGAATCTCGAAAATGGCTAGAGAGCTGCTAAGTCGCATGTCGGAGTTTTTGGATGCCTAAAGGAGCCTGCAGCTCCAGGGTTAGTAGGGCTGTGAATGGGACCATGGTAGAGGTTTCAGGAAAGAATAACCATTCGGGGCTGGCAGGTTTCGCCTGGGAGCAGGGCCCTGACGTTTGCAGTTTTGAGGCTTGAATCTCGAAAATGGCTAGAGAGCTGCTAAGTCGCATGTCGGAGTTTTTGGATGCCTAAAGGAGCTGCAGCTCCAGGGTTAGTAGGGCTGTGAATGGGCCATGGTAGAGGTTTCAGGAAAGAAGAGCATTCGGGGCTGGCAGGTTTCGCCTGGGAGCAGGGCCCTGACGTTTGCAGTTTTGAGGCTTGAATCTCGAAAATGGCTAGAGAGCTGCTAAGTCGCATGTCGGAGTTTTTAGATGCCTAAAGGAGCCTGCAGCTCCAGGGTTAGTAGGGCTGTGAATGGGCCATGGTAGAGGTTTCAGGAAAGAAGAGCATTCGGGGCTGGGAGGTTTCCTGGGAGCAGGGCCCTGACGTTTGCAGTTTTGAGGCTTGAATCTCGAAAATGGCTAGAGAGCTGCTAAGTCGCATGTCGGAGTTTTTGGATGCCTAAAGGAGCTGCAGCTCCAGGGTTAGTAGGGCTGTGAATGGGCCATGGTAGAGGTTTCAGGAAAGCAAGAGCATTCGGGGCTGGCAGGTTTCGCCTGGGAGCAGGGCCCTGACGTTTGCAGTTTTGAGGCTTGAATCTCGAAAATGGCTAGAGAGCTGCTAAGTGCATGTCGTAGTTTTTGGATGCCTAAAGGAGCTGCAGCTCCAGGGTTAGTAGGGCTGTGAATGGGGCCATGGTAGAGGTTTCAGGAAAGAAAGAGCATTCGGGGCTGGCAGGTTTCGCCTGGGAGCAGGGCCCTGACGTTTGCAGTTTTGAGGCTTGAATCTCGAAAATGGCTAGAGAGCTGCTAAGTCGCATGTCGGAGTTTTTGGATGCCTAAAGGAGCCTGCAGCTCCAGGGTTAGTAGGGCTGTGAATGGCGCCATGGTAGAGGTTTCAGGAAAGCAAGAGCATTCGGGGCTGGGATGTTTTCCTTGGGAGCTGGGTCTGGACGTTTGCAGTTTTGAGGCTTGAATCTCGAAATATGGCTAGAGAGCTGCTAAGTCGCATGTCGGAGTTTTTGGATGCCTAAAGGAGCTGCAGCTCCAGAGTTAGTAGGGCTGTGAATGGGACCATGGTAGAGGTTTCAGGAAAGCAAGAGCATTCGGGGCTGGATGTTTTCCTGGGAGCTGGGTCTGACGTTTGCAGTTTTGAGGCTTGAATCTCGAAAATGGCTAGAGAGCTGCTAAGTCGCATGTCGGAGTTTTTAGATGCCTAAAGGAGCTGCAGCTCCAGGGTTAGTAGGGCTGTGAATGGGGCCATGGTAGAGGTTTCAGGAAAGAAAGAGCATTCGGGGCTGGCAGGTTTCGCCTGGGAGCAGGGCCCTGACGTTTGCAGTTTTGAGGCTTGAATCTCGAAAATGGCTAGAGAGCTGCTAAGTCGCATGTCGGAGTTTTTGGATGCCTAAAGGAGGCTGCAGCTCCAGGGTTAGTAGGGCTGTGACTGGCGCCATGGTAGAGGTTTCAGGAAAGAAAGAGCATTCGGGGCTGGCAGGTTTCGCCTGGGAGCAGGGCCCTGACGTTTGCAGTTTTGAGGCTTGAATCTCGAAAATGGCTAGAGAGCTGCTAAGTCGCATGTCGGAGTTTTTGGATGCCTAAAGGAGCTGCAGCTCCAGGGTTAGTAGGGCTGTGAATGGGCCATGGTAGAGGTTTCAGGAAAGAAGAGCATTCGGGGCTGGCAGGTTTCGCCTGGGAGCAGGGCCCTGACGTTTGCAGTTTTGAGGCTTGAATCTCGAAAATGGCTAGAGAGCTGCTAAGTCGCATGTCGGAGTTTTTGGATGCCTAAAGGAGCCTGCAGCTCCAGGGTTAGTAGGGCTGTGAATGGCGCCATGGTAGAGGTTTCAGGAAAGAATAACCATTAGGGGCTGGGATGTTTTCCTTGGGAGCAGGGCCCTGACGTTTGCAGTTTTGAGGCTTGAATCTCGAAAACGGCTAGAGAGCTGCTAAGTCGCATGTCGGAGTTTTTGGATGCCTAAAGGAGCTGCAGCTCCAGGGTTAGTAGGGCTGTGAATGGGACATGGTAGAGGTTTCAGGAAAGAAGAGCATTCGGGGCTGGGATGTTTTCCTTGGGAGCAGGGTCTGACGTTTGCAGTTTTGAGGCTTGAATCTCGAAAATGGCTAGAGAGCTGCTAAGTCGCATGTCGGAGTTTTTGGATGCCTAAAGGAGCCTGCAGCTCCAGGGTTAGTAGGGCTGTGAATGGGGCCATGGTAGAGGTTTCAGGAAAGCAAGAGCATTCGGGGCTGGCAGGTTTCGCCTGGGAGCAGGGCCCTGACGTTTGCAGTTTTGAGGCTTGAATCTCGAAAATGGCTAGAGAGCTGCTAAGTCGCATGTCGGAGTTTTTAGATGCCTAAAGGAGCCTGCAGCTCCAGGGTTAGTAGGGCTGTGAATGGGCCATGGTAGAGGTTTCAGGAAAGAAGAGCATTCGGGGCTGGCAGGTTTCGCCTGGGAGCAGGGCCCTGACGTTTGCAGTTTTGAGGCTTGAATCTCGAAAATGGCTAGAGAGCTGCTAAGTGCATGTCGGAGTTTTTGGATGCCTAAAGGAGCTGCAGCTCCAGGGTTAGTAGGGCTGTGAATGGGGCCATGGTAGAGGTTTCAGGAAAGCAAGAGCATTCGGGGCTGGCAGGTTTCGCCTGGGAGCAGGGCCCAGACGTTTGCAGTTTTGAGGCTTGAATCTCGAAAATGGCTAGAGAGCTGCTAAGTGCATGTCGGAGTTTTTGGATGCCTAAAGGAGCTGCAGCTCCAGGGTTAGTAGGGCTGTGAATGGGGCCATGGTAGAGGTTTCAGGAAAGAAGAGCATTCGGGGCTGGCAGGTTTCCCTGGGAGCAGGGCCCTGACGTTTGCAGTTTTGAGGCTTGAATCTCGAAAATGGCTAGAGAGCTGCTAAGTGCATGTCGGAGTTTTTGGATGCCTAAAGGAGCTGCAGCTCCAGGGTTAGTAGGGCTGTGAATGGGGCCATGGTAGAGGTTTCAGGAAAGAAGAGCATTCGGGGCTGGCAGGTTTCGCCTGGGAGCAGGGCCCTGACGTTTGCAGTTTTGAGGCTTGAATCTCGAAAATGGCTAGAGAGCTGCTAAGTGCATGTCGGAGTTTTTGGATGCCTAAAGGAGCCTGCAGCTCCAGGGTTAGTAGGGCTGTGAATGGGCCATGGTAGAGGTTTCAGGAAAGAAAGAGCATTCGGGGCTGGCAGTTTTCCCTGGGAGCAGGGCCCTGACGTTTGCAGTTTTGAGGCTTGAATCTCGAAAATGGCTAGAGAGCTGCTAAGTCGCATGTCGGAGTTTTTGGATGCCTAAAGGAGCTGCAGCTCCAGGGTTAGTAGGGCTGTGAATGGGCCATGGTAGAGGTTTCAGGAAAGCAAGAGCATTCGGGGCTGGAAGTTTTCCTTGGGAGCTGGGTCTGGACGTTTGCAGTTTTGAGGCTTGAATCTCGAAAATGGCTAGAGAGCTGCTAAGTCGCATGTCGGAGTTTTTGGATGCCTAAAGGAGCCTGCAGCTCCAGGGTTAGTAGGGCTGTGAATGGGGCCATGGTAGAGGTTTCAGGAAAGCAAGAGCATTCGGGGCTGGCAGGTTTCGCCTGGGAGCAGGGCCCTGACGTTTGCAGTTTTGAGGCTTGAATCTCGAATATGGCTAGAGAGCTGCTAAGATGCATGTCGGAGTTTTTGGATGCCTAAAGGAGCCTGCAGCTCCAGGGTTAGTAGGGCTGTGAATGGGGCCATGGTAGAGGTTTCAGGAAAGAAAGAGCATTCGGGGCTGGCATTTTCGCCTGGGAGCAGGGCCCTGACGTTTGCAGTTTTGAGGCTTGAATCTCGAAAATTGCTAGAGAGCTGCTAAGTCGCATGTCGGAGTTTTTGGATGCCTAAAGGAGGCTGCAGCTCCAGGGTTAGTAGGGCTGTGAATGGGACCATGGTAGAGGTTTCAGGAAAGAAAGAGCATTCGGGGCTGGGATGTTTTCCTTGGGAGCTGGGTCTGGACGTTTGCAGTTTTGAGGCTTGAATCTCGAATATGGCTAGAGAGCTGCTAAGTCGCATGTCGGAGTTTTTGGATGCGTAAAGAAAGCTGCAGCTCCAGGGTTAGTAGGGCTGTGAATGGGGCCATGGTAGAGGTTTCAGGAAAGCAAGAGCATTCGGGGCTGGCAGGTTTCCTTGGGAGCAGGGTCTGACGTTTGCAGTTTTGAGGCTTGAATCTCGAAATGGCTAGAGAGCTGCTAAGTCGCATGTCGGAGTTTTTGGATGCCTAAAGGAGCCTGCAGCTCCAGGGTTAGTAGGGCTGTGAATGGGGCCATGGTAGAGGTTTCAGGAAAGAAAGAGCATTCGGGGCTGGGATGTTTTCCTTGGGAGCTGGGTCTGGACGTTTGCAGTTTTGAGGCTTGAATCTCGAAAATGGCTAGAGAGCTGCTAAGTCGCATGTCGGAGTTTTTGGATGCCTAAAGGAGCTGCAGCTCCAGGGTTAGTAGGGCTGTGAATGGGACCATGGTAGAGGTTTCAGGAAAGCAAGAGCATTCGGGGCTGGCAGGTTTCGCCTGGGAGCAGGGCCCTGACGTTTGCAGTTTTGAGGCTTGAATCTCGAAATGGCTAGAGAGCTGCTAAGTGCATGTCGGAGTTTTTGGATGCCTAAAGGAGCTGCAGCTCCAGGGTTAGTAGGGCTGTGAATGGGGCCATGGTAGAGGTTTCAGGAAAGAAGAGCATTCGGGGCTGGCAGGTTTCGCCTGGGAGCAGGGCCCTGACGTTTGCAGTTTTGAGGCTTGAATCTCGAAAATGGCTAGAGAGCTGCTAAGTCGCATGTCGGAGTTTTTGGATGCCTAAAGGAGGCTGCAGCTCCAGGGTTAGTAGGGCTGTGAATGGGACATTGGTAGAGGTTTCAGGAAAGAAAGAGCATTCGGGGCTGGCAGGTTTCGCCTGGGAGCAGGGCCCTGACGTTTGCAGTTTTGAGGCTTGAATCTCGAAAATGGCTAGAGAGCTGCTAAGTGCATGTCGGAGTTTTTGGATGCCTAAAGAAAGCTGCAGCTCCAGGGTTAGTAGGGCTGTGAATGGCGCCATGGTAGAGGTTTCAGGAAAGAAACAGCATTTGGGGCTGGGATGTTTCACCTGGGAGCTGGGTCTGGACGTTTGCAGTTTTGAGGCTTGAATCTCGAAAATGGCTAGAGAGCTGCTAAGTCGCATGTCGGAGTTTTTGGATGCCTAAAGGAGCCTGCAGCTCCAGGGTTAGTAGGGCTGTGAATGGGACCATGGTAGAGGTTTCAGGAAAGCAAGAGCATTCGGGGCTGGCAGGTTTCGCCTGGGAGCAGGGCCCTGACGTTTGCAGTTTTGAGGCTTGAATCTCGAAAACGGCTAGAGAGCTGCTAAGATGCATGTCGGAGTTTTTGGATGCCTAAAGGAGCCTGCAGCTCCAGGGTTAGTAGGGCTGTGAATGGGGCCATGGTAGAGGTTTCAGGAAAGAAGAGCATTCGGGGCTGGCAGGTTTCGCCTGGGAGCAGGGCCCTGACGTTTGCAGTTTTGAGGCTTGAATCTCGAAAATGGCTAGAGAGCTGCTAAGTCGCATGTCGGAGTTTTTGGATGCCTAAAGGAGCCTGCAGCTCCAGGGTTAGTAGGGCTGTGAATGGGACATTGGTAGAGGTTTCAGGAAAGAAAGAGCATTCGGGGCTGGCAGGTTTCGCCTGGGAGCAGGGCCCTGACGTTTGCAGTTTTGAGGCTTGAATCTCGAAAATGGCTAGAGAGCTGCTAAGTCGCATGTCGGAGTTTTTGGATGCCTAAAGGAGCTGCAGCTCCAGGGTTAGTAGGGCTGTGAATGGGACCATGGTAGAGGTTTCAGGAAAGCAAGAGCATTCGGGGCTGGGAGTTTTCCTTGGGAGCAGGGCCCTGACGTTTGCAGTTTTGAGGCTTGAATCTCGAAAATGGCTAGAGAGCTGCTAAGTGCATGTCGGAGTTTTTGGATGCCTAAAGGAGCTGCAGCTCCAGGGTTAGTAGGGCTGTGAATGGGACCATGGTAGAGGTTTCAGGAAAGAAAGAGCATTCGGGGCTGGCAGGTTTCGCCTGGGAGCTGGGTCTGGACGTTTGCAGTTTTGAGGCTTGAATCTCGAATATGGCTAGAGAGCTGCTAAGATGCATGTCGGAGTTTTTGGATGCCTAAAGGAGCTGCAGCGCGAGAGTTAGTAGGGCTGTGAATGGGACCATGGTAGAGGTTTCAGGAAAGCAAGAGCATTCGGGGCTGGCAGGTTTCGCCTGGGAGCAGGGCCCTGACGTTTGCAGTTTTGAGGCTTGAATCTCGAATATGGCTAGAGAGCTGCTAAGTCGCATGTCGGAGTTTTTGGATGCCTAAAGGAGGCTGCAGCTCCAGGGTTAGTAGGGCTGTGAATGGGGCCATGGTAGAGGTTTCAGGAAAGCAAGAGCATTCGGGGCTGGGATATTTTCCTTGGAGCTGGGTCTGGACGTTTGCAGTTTTGAGGCTTGAATCTCGAAAATGGCTAGAGAGCTGCTAAGTCGCATGTCGGAGTTTTTGGATGCCTAAAGGAGCCTGCAGCTCCAGGGTTAGTAGGGCTGTGAATGGGCCATGGTAGAGGTTTCAGGAAAGAAAGAGCATTCGGGGCTGGCAGGTTTCGCCTGGGAGCAGGGCCCTGACGTTTGCAGTTTTGAGGCTTGAATCTCGAAAATGGCTAGAGAGCTGCTAAGTCGCATGTCGGAGTTTTTGGATGCCTAAAGGAGCCTGCAGCTCCAGGTTAGTAGGGCTGTGAATGGGACCATGGTAGAGGTTTCAGGAAAGAAAGAGCATTCGGGGCTGGCAGGTTTCGCCTGGGAGCAGGGCCCTGACGTTTGCAGTTTTGAGGCTTGAATCTCGAAAACGGCTAGAGAGCTGCTAAGTCGCATGTCGGAGTTTTTGGATGCCTAAAGGAGCCTGCAGCTCCAGGGTTAGTAGGGCTGTGAATGGCGCCATGGTAGAGGTTTCAGGAAAGAAAGAGCATTCGGGGCTTGGATGTTTTCCTTGGGAGCTGGGTCTGACGTTTGCAGTTTTGAGGCTTGAATCTCGAAAATGGCTAGAGAGCTGCTAAGTCGCATGTCGGAGTTTTTAGATGCCTAAAGGAGCTGCAGCTCCAGGGTTAGTAGGGCTGTGAATGGGGCCATGGTAGAGGTTTCAGGAAAGAAGAGCATTCGGGGCTGGCAGGTTTCGCCTGGGAGCAGGGCCCTGACGTTTGCAGTTTTGAGGCTTGAATCTCGAAAATGGCTAGAGAGCTGCTAAGTGTCATGTCGGAGTTTTTGGATGCCTAAAGGAGCCTGCAGCTCCAGGGTTAGTAGGGCTGTGAATGGGACATTGGTAGAGGTTTCAGGAAAGAAAGAGCATTCGGGGCTGGCAGGTTTCGCCTGGGAGCAGGGCCCTGACGTTTGCAGTTTTGAGGCTTGAATCTCGAAAATGGCTAGAGAGCTGCTAAGTCGCATGTCGGAGTTTTTGGATGCCTAAAGGAGGCTGCAGCTCCAGGGTTAGTAGGGCTGTGAATGGGACATTGGTAGAGGTTTCAGGAAAGCAAGAGCATTCGGGGCTGGGATGTTTTCCTTGGGAGCTGGGTCTGGACGTTTGCAGTTTTGAGGCTTGAATCTCGAAAATGGCTAGAGAGCTGCTAAGTCGCATGTCGAGTTTTGGATGCCTAAAGGAGCCTGCAGCTCCAGGGTTAGTAGGGCTGTGAATGGGCCATGGTAGAGGTTTCAGGAAAGAAGAGCCATTCGGGGCTGGCAGTTTCGCCTGGGAGCAGGGCCCTGACGTTTGCAGTTTTGAGGCTTGAATCTCGAAAATGGCTAGAGAGCTGCTAAGTCGCATGTCGGAGTTTTTGGATGCCTAAAGGAGCTGCAGCTCCAGGGTTAGTAGGGCTGTGAATGGGACATTGTAGAGGTTTCAGGAAAGCAAGAGCATTCGGGGCTGGAGGTTTCCTTGGGAGCAGGGTCCTGACGTTTGCAGTTTTGAGGCTTGAATCTCGAAAATGGCTAGAGAGCTGCTAAGTCGCATGTCGGAGTTTTTAGATGCCTAAAGGAGCCTGCAGCTCCAGGGTTAGTAGGGCTGTGAATGGGGCCATGGTAGAGGTTTCAGGAAAGAAAGAGCATTCGGGGCTGGAAGTTTTCCTGGGAGCAGGGCCTGACGTTTGCAGTTTTGAGGCTTGAATCTCGAAAATGGCTAGAGAGCTGCTAAGTGACATGTCGGAGTTTTTGGATGCATAAAGAAAGCTGCAGCTCCAGGGTTAGTAGGGCTGTGAATGGGGCCATGGTAGAGGTTTCAGGAAAGCAAGAGCATTCGGGGCTGGCAGGTTTCGCCTGGGAGCAGGGCCCTGACGTTTGCAGTTTTGAGGCTTGAATCTCGAATATGGCTAGAGAGCTGCTAAGACGCATGTCGGAGTTTTGGATGCCTAAAGGAGCCTGCAGCTCCAGGGTTAGTAGGGCTGTGAATGGGGCCATGGTAGAGGTTTCAGGAAAGAAAGAGCATTCGGGGCTGGCAGGTTTCGCCTGGGAGCAGGGCCCTGACGTTTGCAGTTTTGAGGCTTGAATCTCGAAAACGGCTAGAGAGCTGCTAAGTGACATGTCGTAGTTTTTGGATGCCTAAAGGAAAGCTGCAGCTCCAGTTAGTAGGGCTGTGAATGGGCCATGGTAGAGGTTTCAGGAAAGAAGAGCATTCGGGGCTGGCAGGTTTTCCCTGGGAGCAGGGCCCTGACGTTTGCAGTTTTGAGGCTTGAATCTCGAAAATGGCTAGAGAGCTGCTAAGTCGCATGTCGGAGTTTTTGGATGCCTAAAGGAGGCTGCAGCTCCAGGGTTAGTAGGGCTGTGAATGGGGCCATGGTAGAGGTTTCAGGAAAGAAAGAGCATTCTGTGCTGGGATATTTTCCTTGGGAGCTGGGTCTGGACGTTTGCAGTTTTGAGGCTTGAATCTCGAAAACGGCTAGAGAGCTGCTAAGTCGCATGTCGGAGTTTTTGGATGCCTAAAGGAGCTGCAGCTCCAGGGTTAGTAGGGCTGTGAATGGGACCATGGTAGAGGTTTCAGGAAAGCAAGAGCATTCGGGGCTGGCAGGTTTCGCCTGGGAGCAGGGCCCTGACGTTTGCAGTTTTGAGGCTTGAATCTCGAATATGGCTAGAGAGCTGCTAAGATGCATGTCGTAGTTTTTGGATGCCTAAAGGAGGCTGCAGCTCCAGGGTTAGTAGGGCTGTGAATGGGGCATTGTAGAGGTTTCAGGAAAGAAGAGCATTCGGGGCTGGCAGGTTTTCGCCTGGGAGCAGGCCCTGACGTTTGCAGTTTTGAGGCTTGAATCTCGAAAATGGCTAGAGAGCTGCTAAGTCGCATGTCGGAGTTTTTGGATGCCTAAAGGAGCTGCAGCTCCAGGGTTAGTAGGGCTGTGAATGGGACATGGTAGAGGTTTCAGGAAAGCAAGAGCATTCGGGGCTGGGATGTTTTCCTGGGAGCAGGGTCTGACGTTTGCAGTTTTGAGGCTTGAATCTCGAAAATGGCTAGAGAGCTGCTAAGTGACATGTCGGAGTTTTTGGATGCCTAAAGAAAGCTGCAGCTCCAGGGTTAGTAGGGCTGTGAATGGGACATTGGTAGAGGTTTCAGGAAAGCAAGAGCATTCGGGGCTGGCATGTTTTCCTTGGGAGCTGGGTCTGGACGTTTGCAGTTTTGAGGCTTGAATCTCGAAAATGGCTAGAGAGCTGCTAAGTCGCATGTCGGAGTTTTTGGATGCCTAAAGGAGCTGCAGCTCCAGGTTAGTAGGGCTGTGAATGGGCCATGGTAGAGGTTTCAGGAAAGAAAGAGCATTCGGGGCTGGCAGGTTTTGCCTGGGAGCAGGGCCCTGACGTTTGCAGTTTTGAGGCTTGAATCTCGAAAATGGCTAGAGAGCTGCTAAGTCGCATGTCGGAGTTTTTAGATGCCTAAAGGAGGCTGCAGCTCCAGGGTTAGTAGGGCTGTGAATGGGACCATGGTAGAGGTTTCAGGAAAGAAAGAGCATTCGGGGCTGGCAGGTTTCGCCTGGGAGCAGGGCCCTGACGTTTGCAGTTTTGAGGCTTGAATCTCGAAATGGCTAGAGAGCTGCTAAGTCGCATGTCGAGTTTTTGGATGCCTAAAGGAGCCTGCAGCTCCAGGGTTAGTAGGGCTGTGAATGGGGCCATGGGAGAGGTTTCAGGAAAGAATAACCATTACGGGCTGGCAGGTTTCGCCTGGGAGCAGGGCCCTGACGTTTGCAGTTTTGAGGCTTGAATCTCGAAAATGGCTAGAGAGCTGCTAAGTGACATGTCGGAGTTTTTGGATGCCTAAAGGAGCCTGCAGCTCCAGGGTTAGTAGGGCTGTGAATGGGACATTGTAGAGGTTTCAGGAAAGAAAGAGCATTCGGGCTGGCATTTTCCTTGGGAGCTGGTCTGGACGTTTGCAGTTTTGAGGCTTGAATCTCGAAAATGGCTAGAGAGCTGCTAAGTGACATGTCGGAGTTTTTGGATGCCTAAAGGAGGCTGCAGCTCCAGGGTTAGTAGGGCTGTGAATGGGACATTGGTAGAGGTTTCAGGAAAGCAAGAGCATTCGGGGCTGGGATATTTTCCTTGGAGCTGGGTCTGGACGTTTGCAGTTTTGAGGCTTGAATCTCGACTATGGCTAGAGAGCTGCTAAGTGACATGTCGGAGTTTTTGGATGCCTAAAGGAGCCTGCAGCTCCAGGGTTAGTAGGGCTGTGAATGGGGCCATGGTAGAGGTTTCAGGAAAGCAAGAGCATTCGGGGCTGGCAGGTTTCGCCTGGGAGCAGGGCCCTGACGTTTGCAGTTTTGAGGCTTGAATCTCGAAAACGGCTAGAGAGCTGCTAAGTCGCATGTCAGAGTTTTTGGATGCCTAAAGGAGCCTGCAGCTCCAGGGTTAGTAGGGCTGTGAATGGCGCCATGGTAGAGGTTTCAGGAAAGAATAACCATTCGGGGCTGGCAGGTTTCGCCTGGGAGCAGGGCCCTGACGTTTGCAGTTTTGAGGCTTGAATCTCGAATATGGCTAGAGAGCTGCTAAGATGCATGTCGGAGTTTTTGGATGCCTAAAGGAGGCTGCAGCTCCAGGGTTAGTAGGGCTGTGAATGGGGCCATGGTAGAGGTTTCAGGAAAGCAAGAGCATACGGGCTGGCAGGTTTCGCCTGGGAGCAGGGCCCTGACGTTTGCAGTTTTGAGGCTTGAATCTCGAAAATGGCTAGAGAGCTGCTAAGTCGCATGTCGGAGTTTTTGGATGCCTAAAGGAGCCTGCAGCTCCAGGGTTAGTAGGGCTGTGAATGGGACCATGGTAGAGGTTTCAGGAAAGAAAGAGCATTCGGGGCTGGCAGGTTTCGCCTGGGAGCAGGGCCCTGACGTTTGCAGTTTTGAGGCTTGAATCTCGAAAACGGCTAGAGAGCTGCTAAGTGACATGTCGGAGTTTTTGGATGCCTAAAGGAGCTGCAGCTCCAGAGTTAGTAGGGCTGTGAATGGGACCATGGTAGAGGTTTCAGGAAAGAATAACCATTCGGGGCTGGCAGGTTTCGCCTGGGAGCAGGGCCCTGACGTTTGCAGTTTTGAGGCTTGAATCTCGAAAACGGCTAGAGAGCTGCTAAGATGCATGTCGGAGTTTTTGGATGCCTAAAGGAGCCTGCAGCTCCAGGGTTAGTAGGGCTGTGAATGGGGCCATGGTAGAGGTTTCAGGAAAGCAAGAGCATTCGGGGCTGGGATGTTTTCTGGGAGCAGGGCCTGACGTTTGCAGTTTTGAGGCTTGAATCTCGAAAATGGCTAGAGAGCTGCTAAGTCGCATGTCGGAGTTTTGGATGCGTAAAGAAAGCTGCAGCGCCAGAGTTAGTAGGGCTGTGAATGGGACATTGGTAGAGGTTTCAGGAAGCAAGAGCATTCGGGCTGGATGTTTTCCTTGGAGCAGGGCTGGACGTTTGCAGTTTTGAGGCTTGAATCTCGAAAATGGCTAGAGAGCTGCTAAGTGCATGTCGGAGTTTTTGGATGCCTAAAGGAGCCTGCAGCTCCAGGGTTAGTAGGGCTGTGAATGGGGCCATGGTAGAGGTTTCAGGAAAGAAACAGCATTCGGGGCTGGCAGGTTTCGCCTGGGAGCAGGGCCCTGACGTTTGCAGTTTTGAGGCTTGAATCTCGAATATGGCTAGAGAGCTGCTAAGTGACATGTCGGAGTTTTTGGATGCCTAAAGGAGCTGCAGCTCCAGGGTTAGTAGGGCTGTGAATGGGCCATGGTAGAGGTTTCAGGAAAGAAAGAGCATTCGGGGCTGGCAG
>NW_026561864.1:0-34782 GCF_028858705.1 Grus americana | reverse complement strand
AAAGAAAAACAAGAATCAAAGGTTACATCATGTCTAGGCAACACAGAAGTCAAGGCCAAGGTTCCGTTCCCAAGCGCAACACTGAAAGACTTTGTATGCGGCCAAAATTTACAGTTTTAAGAGAGAACGTAAAGAGTTACTGCACTGCAGAGAAGTTTTGTTACGTGGCTCGCAGCCTGATATCCTGCGCTTATTAAGCAGCCCCTAATCAAAACTTTGCTCCCAGGGAAGATGCCCAAAACCCATTCAACGTTCTGAGAGACAGAAAGAAAATTAAGAAGCATCTAACTTTCTTTGCTCCCACGGCATGCCAGCTGCCTCACTCTGCAGCAAGGTGCAAGAGCTCGAGTACTGCCTGCTACAAGCTCAGATTCCTTCGGACTCAGTCCCATGCAGTAACTCACTGTATTTTCAAACTTACCAACACATTTTTCAGCTAGCTCTTCAAGAAACATGTCCGATGGCTTTGGGGTCCAATCTCGTGTGTGAATCTTGAAAATCTCTTTTCTAGCCTGGAAATAAAATGGTCGCATTTTAGTTTGTCCAGAGTTTTTCTCTTCAAAATCCCGAAACAACACAAAACCCCCACACCCTCACATTAATACAAATACTTGGTTTATCTGCTAAACTTTTAAGTATTTTACAGTTCGATTAATACGCTCTCTGCTTTTGCAGAGTAATTGCTACAATTACTACAAAGACGAACAATAATTATGACTCAAACTACTGTCACTGATCCAGAAAATGTCAAACGTTGCCTATCTTCATCTCCAATCTTAGCAAGATCTTTTATTTAAGTATTCCCTGGTACACAGTTTAATTACGGCAGATTTCTAGAATTCTTCCACAGTAGGGAATCATATAGTGTATGTGTTTCACGGCACCTCCTCTCCTGTTCCTGAAAGGAGATAAAAACTGGAGACAAATGTTTCTGTTAAATATGCTGTTTAGTGCACTTTTACTAGCCTTCAACCATAGCCAAATTAAAACACACAAGACCAGGGTTCCACACTATCTTCCTCCCCATATTTTTTGGTTGCTATACACCTACTTTTTCATTGCTTAGCTATCGCCATTGAACTAGAAGCTTCCCAAGCCCCACACCTGTCCAGCGTACCTCGCATCTTTGTCCAATAAGAAGTTACCAGTAAGAATGTCAGCTCCCAAAATACTTCCCTCCCAGGATACGCAGCCTGGGAACGATCCAGCACAGGTACATCCACTATCCATTCGTAAACCAAGAACTGAGGATGAAAGTGTCTAAGTGGATTAAGTCAGTCAGCAAACATGGACAGATTTGGGAATGGAAAAAAATTCAATCGCTCCAGCACCAGCCTTGAGAAAAGTTTTTGCTTGCAAAAGGAATTCTTGTGCGCACACCATTTCTTTCATTTTCAAGATGAGATAGCAGTAATTTACAGCTAATTGGGGCATTCACTCTTTCTTACATGTTTCAGTGACTAGCAGCATCCCATTTTCTTGGCTGGTCACAGTGAAACCAAAACTAATTACAGAACTAACTACTTGTGGAAATCCTCTTAATGGTATATATTCAGTACCGGATCTGCCCCCCACAGTCTCTCTTTTGCCCAAGTTGTCCAACACTGGGTTTGACTTTAACTGCTCTGTAAGCCTGCATTGTTACGTGGTTTTGTTATAAAGAGGGACTTTGTCACATGAGCATTAAGGTTGTGTTTAAGTTCTGACCTCTTTATCTGGCAAGCTGAAGAGGAACTCTCGATCAAAGCGGCCGGGTCTTCGTAAAGCAGGATCTATAGAATCCAGCCTGTTGGTGGCTCCAATGACCACAATCTCTCCTCTGCTGTCTAAGCCATCCATAAGGGCCAGAAGAGTTGACACAATAGAGCTAACAGAAAAAATATAATTTTCATTCACTGGTTTAGTAAATTTTGTTACATTCTACGCAATCTTCTGCAATGACCACTCAAAAGGACAAGCTTTTCTTGATGAGACGCCAATTAGCGAAAGACTTAATTTAGGACATAACAAAACCAGTAAGCTAACACAGGCCTTGTGCTGATATCAAGCTGAGTGAATTGGTTTCAGTTATTGTTTGAAAATCATCTGAATTTTAGTAGCATTGAATTACTAGTTTTCAGGATAAATTAATGTATCACATAAAGTTAAACAGGTTGTGGTGGTCTTTTCACAAAGATCAAGCAGCTTCTATGTAGATACCAAAAAATGTACTACCTATGAATTTGGTCTCACTTTGGAGCCTCACTCCTCCCTTCCTGATGCCTCGGCCCCCTCTCCCGCCCGAGCAGCACAGGGGGACAGGGAATGGGGCTGTGGGCGGCCCACAGCGCCTTGTCTCTGCCACCCCTTCCTCCTCACGCCGTTCCCCTGCTCCCGCCTGGGGCCCACGGGCCGCAGCTCTGCACACAGAACCTGCTGCTGCCTGGGCTCCTCTCCAGGGGCCGCAGCTCCTGCCAGGAGCCTACTCCAGCCTGGGCACCTCTCCAGGGGATGCAGCTTCCTGGTGGAGCTGTCGATGGCTGCCTGATGGTGACAGCATTGGTGGCAGGATCCTCTTCTAGGCATCCATTTCACAGAGTCACAGGCTACTTGAGGCTGGCCGGGATGTCACCTGGAAAGTGTAGTCACCTGGTCCCACCCCCCCGCTCAAGCAGTACCACCTGCAGCCGGTTGTCCATGACCATGTCCAGAGGGCTGTGGAACATCTCCAAGGACGGAGGCTCCACCAGCTCCCTGGGCAGCCCGTGCCGGTGCTCGTCACCCGCACAGCACCCTTTGCACTTCCCCTTGCTGAACTGCAGGAGGCCCCTGTCAGAGCCTCTCTCCAGCATGACCAGGTCCCTGGGGATGACGGCACGGCCCCTGGCCTAAGCGCCACTCCTCCCAGTCTGGTGTCATTGGCCAGCTTGCTGAGGGTGCCCTCTGCCCTGTCCCCCAGACCATTAATTAAGGAAGATGTTAACAAGATCGGACCCAGTATTGACCCCTGGGGGAGACGCTGCTAGTTACCGGCCTCGCAATAGACTTGGCGCCCCTGAGCAGAACCCTCTGGCCCAGCCGTTCAGCTTCTTTCAGGCCCCCTTGCTGTCGGCTCATCCAGCCCCTTTCTGTTCAAGTGCCTTGAACTCCACCTTGAAAACCAAGAGATGGCAGCATGGACATGTGCAAGCACACTGCTTTCAAAATCCCGTCACATAAACCTCCCACACTGGCTATTGCCACCAATTGTCCCAAAACCTCCAGAGAAGAAAACACCCCATGAATTACGTATGCAAGGCCAACAAGTGTTTTTAATTTGGACTTTGGCAAGGCGATCCCAACAGCTGAACAGGGATTAAAGCTCTTCCTCGAGGGACCCGTGGGCAGGCGGGCCAGGCGGCAGAGCTGTCCGAGTCTCTGGAAGGTCTCTCCGAGCTCTTCGTGGCCAGAGGCAGCACTGGGAGGAGGGGCAGGCTGGGCCGCTGGTGCCCTTTGTGCAGCTTGGTCCCTGCTGGCGGCAGTTCTGGTGCTTCCTGACTTCCTCCTCCTCCTTTTTCTTCTCCCGCTCCTCTTCTCTGGCACAGCAGAAGAAAGATGCTGTGCTCCTTCTTCCCCCAGGATCACAGTGTGCCCCCGTCACCACAGCAGTGCCCTGAGTGTGTGTCTGACACGCATCTCCAGGGCGCTGAAACCTCCTCCTCCCTGCTGAGGGCTCATCCTGCGTGGTGTCCACAAACCGGCTGCGGAGCGCATAGCCCCGTCTCAGGGATCCGCTCCGCTCTCTCTTCCTCAGCACGGTCTTCTGCTGAGCAGCCCTGGGTGCGGGAGCCAACTGGGATCTGGCGCTGGAGGGCCTGGGAGCTGTGGCATCCCTGGGCGTGCGGTCGCGGCTCGGAGGACTAGGTCTCCTCCTCCTCCTCCTCCCTGCTGAGGGCTCATAGTTCGTGGTGTCCGTGAACCAGCTTTGGAGTTCATTGCCCCGCAGCGGGGATCTGCTCCGCTCCCTCTGCATTGGAACGGATTGTTCCCGAGCAGCCTTGGGTGTGGGAGCCTGCCTGGAGCTGGCACTGGAGTGCCCTGAAGCTGCGCCAACCGCTGGGGCCTGGTAACAACGTGGAGGACTTGTTCTCCTCCTCCTGGCAGCTGAGCAGTCATAGTCCGTGGTGTCCACAGGCCAGCTGCGGAGATCATTGCCCCACTGTGGGGATCTGCTCCGGGCCCTATCCCTGGCACCGTTCCTCTCGCAGCGGGAGGAAGGGCCGAATCCGTGCTTCTCTTTCTTGCTGTCTTCTTGCACGGGGTGCAGCACAGGCTGAAGTGGTTGACAGCGGACTTGGCACACAGCTTTTCTTCTGGACACCAGCCTTCTACAGCCGCAGAAGAAGCGATTCAAGCAGAAGCCCACGAAGGAGACAATGCTGAGCCTGCCTGGCCAGGTGGGGCACGGCCAGCCTGCAGAGGCCTCCCGTGCACCTGCCGCGGTGAGCTGGCTGGTGCTGGCTGTTGCGGAGGAGCTGCTGTGCTCTGGAGAGTCCTCCGTGCCCACCGCCACGTCCTGCAAAGAGAGCTGTGAAAAGGTCCTGCCCTTTCCTCCTGACAAGACCAGAACAGTGGGGAACCCCCGGAAGCTGTGGGAGGGGACAGCTAAGGGCCTCCCAAAGGCTCTCCTGGCGGGCTGCAAGGCAGAAGGGCCAAAGGCGGACAACTAGGATGGGTCTAGGTGGGAGGCTTTGGGAGGGAGCAGCCTTGTGGCTGTGAAGATCGCTGCAGCGTGGGAGGGAACAGAGAGCAATGCCAAGATGCCAGAAAGAAATCCCCTGTCCATCTGGTGCCCTGACCCACCTCCCCAGAGTTACCTTAGTCAAACGGGGCGGATCCCGTGGTCTCACAGGACCCACCTGCTTGCTGCCAGCCGCCCGCTGCTTGAAGAAGGAAGGGGCATATGATGGCACCTGTGCGGAAGAAGCCCTTTCTCCACTTTTCAAATCAGAGCGCCTGGAGAGAAAAAGAGTGATTTCCGTTTAGGGCTGCTCCTCAGCCTCCTCTAGGGTTCAGGCA
The DNA here is from genome assembly GCF_028858705.1 of Grus americana. NCBI lineage: Eukaryota > Metazoa > Chordata > Aves > Gruiformes > Gruidae > Grus > Grus americana. The sequence continues at coordinate 29,745 of NW_026561864.1, read as the reverse complement.
TTTTCTTGGAGCGGACTCTACGACAGAGGGAAGACGTAACCAAGACTACCAATGGGAAACTGGATTGGGCTCTTCCCAACACGTCTGCCCCTGTCGGAGCAAGAGCTCGTCTTTATACCCCCTACGGCCTCCATTTCATCGAATCATAGATTGACAGAATGCTTTGGGTTGGAAGGGACCTTCAAAACCGTCTGGTTCCAAGTCCCCTGCCATGGGCAGGGACACCTTCCACTAGATCTGGTTGCTCAACGCCCCATCCAGCCCGGCCTTGAACACTTCCAGGGATGGGGCATCCACAACTTCTCTGGGCAACCTCTTCCAGGGTCTCACCACGCCCACCATTAAGAATTTCTTCCCCGTAGCTAATAGAAATCAAGGTCGTTCAGTTTAAACCCATTACCCCTCGTCTTATTACTACACTCCCTGAGATAAAGTCCCTCCCCATCTTTCCTGTAGGCCCCCTTAAAGTCCTCCTGTCTACATTAGCCAGCCTCTGACAGCAGACAAGTAGCACTTCCCACCAGGGCAGCAGCCCAAAGCCCAGCAAGGAAAGAAAAGGACTGACGCGGAGTAGTTCCGTTTGACAGCATTGAATGATGCAGGCAGTAATTGTCTCCTGTGACAGAAACGCTCAGGAGGATGAGAAGAAAAACAGCAAATCCAGGAAAAGGAAGCATATTCTGCAAATGATTTGAGTACTGGTTGTTACCTGACATAAAACAGTAAATAGGCTTGCTGCCTGAGAACTCTCTCGATGCCACATGGATCCACACGCATATCGTCCATCTCATACCACAGTCCATTGCTGGCCTGTAAAAAAAGACAACGATATCTGGAGATGAACTGCATGGTTTCTCCACAAAAACACAGGCAGATAACTACAGAACCAAGGGTACGCCCAAGCCAATCCAATCCAGCCGGTCAGGAGACCTTCTAGCCCAAAACCTCGGCTGCCAGTAACACTGCCGTGTTTCCCTTGTTAGGAAGGGAGTTGCTCTTTACCTTTGCGTAGCAGAAATAGTGTCCTGAACCACAGCTGACACCGCTATGCACCACCACGGCGTACAAGGAGTAGAGCAGCGGTTCTCCAGCTGCCTCAGACATGTACGGGCGAAGATCCAAGTACTCGGGATACTTCACAAGCTACGGAGAGACCAGAGGGCTCAGAAACGATCCCCCGATACGACATGCCTCAGCCTTCCAGGACTAAAGGCCAGCGGGTCTAAATACACCGTTGGTGCTCACCAACACTTGGGTTTTCCCTAAAGCAACAGGTAATGGTTTGGGTGGCAGGAAACTGTTCTCGGCCAAAGCAGCTCTGCCGCAGCAGACTACGTGCTCGTCCTCCCACGGGAACTCTCCTCTCCCCTCCCCAGAAGGGAACACAAAACACTCAGCATGAACAGCTTGGGAGAGAGCGTACTGCTTGGGGAAATCTCCTGCTCCAGGAAGAGAAAGTTGCACTCCAGTTGCGTACACACCTTGTTGATCTTCTCGCCGATGAAATGGTCAAACCGTTTGAGACACAGCGTGAGAACCTTGGGCGGGCGATGGACTGTAAACCTCTTGGAGGCGGCAACCCTCTTGTCACACCTGGAAAGCAAGCCCAGAGCCAAGTGCTGAAATGCACCCTTAAGTGCACCCTTGTTCCCCCAGAAGGCCAGCCAAGCTTTCACGTCTCACACATCCTTACGCTATTGTAAGGCTATTCAGTGCCACAAGGCCCGACGGAAAAACACCTGTGTCTCGTTATTGTGCACCTACGCTACGTGAAACGATGACTGATACTCAAGGGCATGCAGCACCTTCAGGCAGGGTCTGGTATTCACACGTCATTAGCAATCATCTTACTTGCTACATTTAAAGCAGTTTTCGCCATCCAGCTGCTCGGGTTTCACAAAGTCCTTGAGAGCTGCGCTGACAGAGGAGGCTGCCTGGAGGAGTGAGAAAGGAGAGCGCTGAGCTGCGGGAAACGCCCTCGCCCAAACACGCACTAGGAGTCAACAAGACGACCCAGGTAGCCGACGCTGAGGAGACCCACCGTGAACCCGCAAGCAGTGCCCAGGAGGAGGCAGCAAGAGGGCGTTATGCTGACCGTTTCCCTCTTTTCCAAGGGATTCCCGGGGCTATCAGGAGCTTCCTCGCTGTGCCTCGGGACATCCTGGAGCACAATTACAAACCCCCCTTACTTTTATATCCAAAGGAACATCCAGGAAGGCCTCGTAGGAGTCGGAAACCGCTTTGCAGCTCAAGCATGTGACTGGAAGGCAAATCAAAATGCTCAGCGATGGGGGAAGTCGACTGTGCCGCTTTACGCTCGTCACACCTACTCCGCCAGTCACACGGGCAGCTGTTTATCACAGGCAGGCAGAGGGGCACAGACAAGTCCAAGGAGAGCAAAAAGTACCTCTGGATCTCAGAAAGCCCGCAAATATTTGATGGATGATGGTAGTTGATTGAGAATAGATGTCCAAGCTGGAAAGAAATGGTGAGGCAGAGAGTTATGTCCTCAAAGAGGTGTACTTTGTCTGAAAACTCTGGGCATGGGTTTTCCCTTGATGAGAGCACATCAAGGAGTCCAAAGGGCTTGGGAACATTGAAAAGGGAATTTGCTTGTGCTTACTCGCTGCTACCACTCAGACAAGCTCTCTGCATGGCATCGACAGTATAGCGTAAGAACTCGTGGGCATCCTCCTGCATGCCAAGCTCAAAATGTTCTCCTATTACTAAGAAAGAAGAAGTCAGTAGTTCTGTCCTACAAGAACAGAAGAAAACATGCACAAGCACCTGAAATGACTTACGTGGGAGGACACTGATGACAGCCAAAGGCTTGATGGCACTGCCTGAGGAACGCAGGACCTTGTTAACGTGTGCTTCCATTATGCACATCATGCAGAAGCCTCGCTCACGACCTGAAGAGAGAGGGAGAGAGGGAGGGAGGGAGGGCGGGCGGGAGGGAGGAAGCTTCTCAGGTTAGCAAAATACCCATAGCGATGGGAAACCTAATGGAGATCTTGAAGTTCTAAGAACAGTCTCCACTGCTCTTCTCCCAAGGTGCCAATGTCGCAACAAGCCCGGGGCATTTTGGTGCCTAGAAAACTTTCTTTGGAGGGACGCTTAACTGAGCAGAGTTTTCCGTGCAATAAGCCAGAAAGTGGGAAGTGCCCAGCAGACTTAGAAGGAGATGTTCGTAAAAGTACTCACACGCCTGGCTGTGCTCCCCAGAGAGCAGGTAGTTGGCCAGAGGGGGTGTGTACGTCAAGCACTGCAGGACGGAGTTGAGGAAGCACGTATTGTCCAGGTTGTGGAGTCCCGCTCCAGCTCTCTGTCGTTGCCGCCACTCCATGCAAACCATCTCCGGAGGAAAGAGGATCCTTTGTGGCGAAGGCATTCCCTCGGCAGTGACTGCAGGGAAATGACATATGAAAAGAGATGACACGATTTTGTTGCGCGAAAGCATGTTTGAAAAGGCAAGTTCTGTACAGGAGCACCCAGGAGACAAGCAGCTCTAACCTCCAAGAGAGCAACATTGGGGGAAGCCTTACAGTGCCATTGAAATTGTCTGGTCAAGATAGAGTTTTGGAAAACAGTCTCCTCCCCTGCTTACTTTGCGCACAGTCCAAAAACCCACACTGATTTCTGTGCCTTGGGCTACCTTCCTTTCCCTCTAGAGTCTAGAACTGGATTAGCAGGTCAAGTCATAGAATCGTAGAATCGTAGAATCATAGAATGGTTTGGGTCGGAAGGGACCTCAAAGGTCACCTAGTTCCAACCCCCCTGCCATGGGCAGGGACACCCTCCACTAGACCAGGTTGTCCCAAAGCCTCATCCAACCTGGCCTTAAACACTTCCAGGGACGCGGCCTCCACAAGCTCTCTGGGCAACCCTGCCTCACCACCCTCACACGGAAGGATTTCTTCCTAACGTCTAATCTCAATCAACCCTCTTTTAGTTTCACCCCATTCCCCCTTGTCCTGCCACTACGCTCCCTGATAAACAGTCCCTCTCCAGCTTTCCTGGAGGCCCCTTCAGGTACTGGAAGGCCGCAGTTAGGAAGTCTTCCCTCTTCCTGATTGTAATGGAGGAAGACAAGCAAGTCTCTTTCACAGAAGGTAACCCTACTGATGTCAGGGCGTTCTATGAGCAATGCCATCTTTCAAAGTCTTGTACTAGTGGCGGAGGAGTGATAAAACGCATTTTCCTGTGTCTAGTCAAAATGCCTGGATAAGTCTGGCTGCTCCCAGGAAACGCCCCCGAAGTCACCCTCGGATGTCAGCACGTCAACATGCAGGGATGGAGCAGCAGCCACGTCCGTTACCCTTGGGGATTCACAAAGTCCAAGCCTGCTGGTGAAGCCGTTACTCACAGGAGTCGTTCCCCATTGCGGCCATCGCTCCTCTCAGGAACAGAGGCGAAAGCTTGGGATGACAGAGGCTGTCAGGACGTGCTCCAGAAAGAGCAGATCAGCGCCAATCCCGTCACCTGATAGGAAAGGAAAGAAAGAACCGTAGCTCCACAAAATGATTCCAAAACCTGGCAAACGCAACCCACAGATCAGCGTCTGCCATCAAAGGTGCTTCAGTGGTACTTGTAACTCCTAGAGAGCAGCAGGCCGATGGCCCCACTGTCCCTGTCGCAGGACTCCAACTGACAGCAATTGCCACGGCCCCCTTGAAAGCCCCATTGCGTGCCACCTTCTCTGAGGAGGACCTGCTGCTGACCTGTGGCTACTGTTAGCAGCAGAGCCCTCTGGCTCTGCAGCCCACACTTTCCCGCCGTGTATGCAGGAGCTACCTATCGGCTTTAACAGAAGGTATGGAGCAGACTATCCTTTGATCCCGTATCTACCTACTCTATGATCTGTCCTGAAAGTCCAATCACAGTTACCTTTGAAAGAGGATGGAAGTTGAGGAGAAGTGGGCAGTAATGGAGAAATGGTTGAAAAGAGTCGGCGTGCACGTAGCGAGGGAAGGAGCCGAGTTATCCCAAAGGGCAGCTCGGCCCAACTGGCTTTCGCTGGCCCGCTTTTCGGCTTATAAAGCCCCGGTCCGGTGAGGTCACAATCGCCGGGCGGGTGCCGCATCACTGCCCCTTTGTGACACGGGGTCCGCACGGGGACGTGTCCCCTCAAGGCCACGGCGCTGTCACAATCCAGGCGCCTTCCCTGTAGCCAGTAGCTGGCGGCCCCTGGGATTCCCCACGCGCTGCTGTCGAAGGGCTGTTCATCCACTAGCAGAGCTCCCACCTCTTCCCCGAGCTACACCAGCCAGATCAATAAAAACCTGCCCAGGGCTGTAAGCGTGCCTGTTCGCTGCTTTGGCCGGAACATTCTGTATGCTGAGGGTTCTGTGCCACTCTTCCCAGGTACGCGACCATGTCCGTGAGACTCATGGAGCAAAACACCTGGTCGCTTAGAGGTTCGTTTCCAATGAATTTGATCTGCCAAGATGAAGAGACAGCCACATGCGTAGTCAGAACTAGTGCTACCAAAGAAGCACCTTCAGCTAAGGCACTGCCTTGACCTTGGCTGGCTGCTACGTCCCCACTCAACTGCTCTGCCACCCTGGAGCTCCAAAAAACGTTTATGAGCAGCTTTTTTGCGTCTTCACCTTTTCTCCTCCGGGTTCTGTAAGCTTTCTGTCACCCACAACTTTGCCAAATTCCCCCTTGGGGTGCCTGGATTGGCAGTTTTTTTCCTGCCCCGCTTGGCTAATGTATTTTTGGGCTGTCCCCATTTATGACATCTGGTCCAAGCCCTTGTTCCTGCTTGGCGGGCAGTGAGTATTGCTCCTGTCCTGATGAGGCAGCTGGTTATTATTGCTGCCTCACTTGAGCTGGCTGGTTTGGCCCCTGCCAAACCGCTCAGGGATCCAGTTTGAACTGGCACAGGGCAAGTCTGTGCTGGGAGGGCTTAAAGGGATCCGGTTTGTAATGGGACACTGCCAAATCTGTGCTGAGGGGCTTAAGGGGATCCAGTTTGTACTGGGAGGAGGCCCAGTGTGTAGTTCGAAAGGTTACATGGAACACGTTTGCACTGGGAGAAAGCTGAGTCTGTACAGGGAGGGGTTAAAGGGACGCAGTTTGTACTGGTCATGTACTGGGAGGGGGCCAGGGGATCCAGTTTTTGCTGTTCGTGGTGCCTGTCTGTCCCGGGCGGTGGCTAGGGGATTCAGTTTGTCCTACGACAGGGCCAACTCTGTGCAGGGAGAGGTTCAAGGGATCCAGGGTGTAGTGGGACAGGGCTCATTCTTTACAGGGAGGGGTTAAAGGGATCAAGTTTGTCCTGGCAACTTTGTACAAAACTTCTTCCAAGTGAAAAAGTTTCTCCTCATCTTGAGATGGAACTTCCTGCGTTCCAGTCGGTGCCCCTTGCCCCTTGTCCTGTCGCTGGGCACCACTGAGCAGAGTCTGGCCTCTGAAAAGAGTTCCCTCACATTACCTAGAACTGTCGGAACCCTTAATTAATAACCTTCATGACTAAAATCTCCCTCTTCTCCACAGATGCCCACAGTACGGCTACTCATGTTTGGTGATGCTTTTCTAGACAGACTTGAGTTCTTTAAAAAGAGAAGAACGCCATATCTGAGCACGTTAAAAAAAAAAATCACTCTTAGGAGCAAAATTCACCAGAATTGAATCTTGCACACGGGGACATAATTCAGCTATGTATGGATTTAGAAAGCAGTGACTTTTCAGCTTCTCACGCGCTGCCAGATGCAGAAGAAGCTGGGAGAGCACAGCCAGGACAGCTGACTGAAACTGGCCAAAGGAATATTCCCTGCCATGTGACGTCATGCTCCAGATATAACTGGGGAAGCGAGCCGGGAGGCGCAATCAGTGCTCGGAAACAGAGTGGGCATCGAGATCGGGTTGGTTTTTTTCTTCTACCTGTGGTGAGCAATTGCATTTGTGCATCGCATGTTTGGTTTTTAATTACTGTTGTTGCTGTTGTTGCTGTTAGCAGTAGTGTTATCGCTATTCTTTTCCTTTGTTATCCTATTCAACTGTCTTTCTCTCAACCCGTATTGGTAGCTAGCAAGGCGTTGATAGCACACCAGTGGGTTGGCCATTCCTGAGCAGTGCTGGCACACACCAAGGCTGTCCCTCCAACATTTCTCCCACACACCCAGTAGGCTGGGGGTGGGCAAGATCTTGGGAGGGGACAAAGCCAGGACAGCAGGCCCAAACTGACCACAGGGATTTTCCATACCGTATGGCGTCTGCTCGGCAATAAGAAGCTGAAAGATAGGGGGAGGAACTGGGGTATTCGTTTTTGTACGACGTTTGACTTCCAGAGCAACCGCTACGCATACTGAAGCCCTGCTTCCCGGGAAGTGGCCGGACATCGCCTGCTGACGGGAAGGAGAGAACAATCTTTTGCTTTCGCTTTGCTTCCATGCACGGCCTTTTGCCTTTGCTGTAATAAACTGCCCTTATCTTGACCCACGAGTTTGGGGTTGTTTTCCCCATCTTATTTTTGTATCCTCCCTGTCCTGCTGAGGAGGGAAGTGATAGAGGTTAGGGTAAGGGTTAATGTTAGGGGTAAAGGTTAGGGTTAAGCTTAGGGTTAGGTGTTAGGGGTTAGGGTTGGTGTTTTGTTTAGGCTTCGAGTTGAGTTAGGGTTAGTGAGAGTGTAAGGGTAGTGTTAGCTTTGGGCTAGGGGTTAGGGTTAGGGCTAGGGGTTTCGGTTGGGGTTAGGTTTAGGGTTATGGTTTAGAGGTATGGTTAGGCTTAGTGTTAGGGGTTAGGGTTAGGCTTTGTGTTAGGGTTAGGTATTGGGCTAGGTTTAGGGTTGGGGTTAAGATTAGGGATTAGGGGATAGTTGAAGGATTAGGGTTAGGATAAAGTTTAGGGGTTAGGGGCTACAGTAAGGATTGGGGGTTAGTGTTAGGTTTAACGTCTAGGGTTTAGGTTAGAGGTAAAGATTAGGGTTAAGGTTGGGGTTAGGTTTAGGGTTAGAGTTAGGGTTAGGGTTAGAATTAGCCTGGGTTTATGGTGAGATGGTTAGGGGTTAGGGTGAGGGTTAAGACTGGGGCTAAGAGTATTATGTTTACCTTTAGTGTTAGCATTAGGTTAGGGTTATGGTTAGGGTTAGGGGTAGGGTTTGGTTTAGGATCAGGGTCAGGGTTAGAGTAGGGGTTAGGGTGAAGTTTTGGTGTTAGGGTTCGGCTTAGGGTCAGGGTACGGGTTTTTGCTAGGAGTTATGTTTAGGGTCAGCGTAAGGGTTTGGGTTGGGGGTTAGGGCGTAGGGTCAGGGTTACAGTTGCAGTTAAAGATTAGGGGTTAGGGTTAAGATTAGGGATAGGATTATGTTCAGGTAACAAGCGCAGAGCCATGGTTCTTGTGGGACCCTGAAAGGCGTGCCAAGGAAAGATGAGGGTCAGCAACATTTTTCCATCCAGGCACCTTCTGAGTTGAAACAGTCGCTGGACATTTTCAAATGTGGAGCTAGGCTCTGGGCAAGTGTTACTGACAGTGACTGGAGTGTTAAATGTCACGAAAGGAAAGACACCCGCTCTTGGCAGGACCTGAATGTGCTTCCAAGGGAAGTTGTTTTTCCTCATATTGAGATGGAACTCCCTGTGTTCCAGCTTGTGCCCGTTGGCCCTTATCCTGTCAAGGGGGCACCACTGAAAAGAGTCTTGCCCCATCCTCTTGACATCCACCCGTTGGATATTTATAAGCCTTGTTAAGGCCCCCTCTCAGTCTTCTCTTCTCCAGGCTACACAGACCCAGCTCCCTCAGTCTTTCCTCATACGAAAGGAAACCCCTAATCATCCCGGTAACCCTTGGCTGGACTCTCTCCAGTAGTTCCCTGTCTTCTTGAACTGGGGAGCCCAGAACTGGACACACAACTCCAGATGTGGTGTCACCAGGGCAGAGCAGAGAGGGAGGAGAACCTCCCTGGACCTGCTGGCCACGCTCTTCTTAATGCACCACAGCACACCATTGGCCGCCTTGGCCACGAAGGAACATTGCTGGCTCGCCCTTAACTTGGTGTCCACCAGGACTCCCAGGTCCTTCTCCGCAAGGAAAACACGCAGCCAGTCGTGTCTTTAGCTGTCTGGAGAGCACCCGCTCTCGGCCCTCCACACCAAGGCTGAGCCCAGCTCCCGCAGCAGGGTGGAGCGGAGACATTTCCCCATTCCCCTGGGGCAGCCGTCCCCAGCGCTCAACAGGCAACCTGCCCGGCCTGTGTGCTGCAGCGGCCTGTCGAGCAGCGCCAGGCCGAGGGGCCGCCGAGGCGGGGGAGCCACCCTGCGCGCGCTCAGCAGGATCAGGCCGCTCTCTCCTCAGCCGCCATGAGCAGCGCTGGCAGGATGAGCCCTCCCCTGCCCGGCCTCTGGGTGGGGAAAGAGACATGGCTTTGTGCTGCCCTTACCAGGGGGGTCCCGAACCAGTGCTACACTGCTGGGAACTGGTTTAGGCTGGTGAGCGGGACCCCCTGGCCTAAGCGCCACTCCTCCCAGTCTGGTGTCATTGGCCAGCTTGCTGAGGGTGCCCTCTGCCCTGTCACCCAGACCATTAATTAAGGAAGATGTTAACAAGATCAGACCCCAGTATTGGCCCGGCCGTTCAGCTTCTTTCAGGCCCCCTTGCTGTCGGCTCATCCAGCCCCTTTCTGTTCAAGTGCCTTGAACTCCACCTTGAAAACCAAGAGATGGCAGCATGGACATGTGCAAGCACACTGCTTTCAAAATCCCGTCACATAAACCTCCCACACTGGCTATTGCCACCAATTGTCCCAAAACCTCCAGAGAAGAAAACACCCCATGAATTACGTATGCAAGGCCAACAAGTGTTTTTAATTTGGACTTTGGCAAGGCGATCCCAACAGCTGAGCAGGGATTAAAGCTCTTCCTCGAGGGACCCGTGGGCAGGCGGGCCAGGCGGCAGAGCTGTCCGAGTCTCTGGAAGGTCTCTCCGAGCTCTTCGTGGCCAGAGGCAGCACTGGGAGGAGGACAGGCTGGGCCGCTGGTGCCCTTTGTGCAGCTTGGTCCCTGCTGGCGGCAGTTCTGGTGCTTCCTGACTTCCTCCTCCTCCTTTTTCTTCTCCCGCTCCTCTTCTCTGGCACAGCAGAAGAAAGATGCTGTGCTCCTTCTTCCCCCAGGATCACAGTGTGCCCCCGTCACCACAGCAGTGCCCTGAGTGTGTGTCTGACACGCATCTCCAGGGCGCTGAAACCCTCCTCCTCCCTGCTGAGGGCTCATCCTGCGTGGTGTCCACAAACCGGCTGCGGAGCGCATAGCCCCGTCTCAGGGATCCGCTCCGCTCTCTCTTCCTCAGCACGGTCTTCTGCTGAGCAGCCCTGGGTGCGGGAGCCAACTGGGATCTGGCGCTGGAGGGCCTGGGAGCTGTGGCATCCCTGGGCGTGCGGTCGCGGCTCGGAGGACTAGGTCTCCTCCTCCTCCTCCTCCCTGCTGAGGGCTCATAGTTCGTGGTGTCCGCGAACCAGCTTTGGAGTTCATCGCCCCGCAGCGGGGATCTGCTCCGCTCCCTCTGCATTGGAACGGATTGTTCCCGAGCAGCCTTGGGTGTGGGAGCCTGCCTGGAGCTGGCACTGGAGTGCCCTGAAGCTGCGCCAACCGCTGGGGCCTGGTAACAACGTGGAGGACTTGTTCTCCTCCTCCTGGCAGCTGAGCAGTCATAGTCCGTGGTGTCCACAGGCCAGCTGCGGAGATCATTGCCCACTGTGGGGATCTGCTCCGGGCCCTATCCCTGGCACCGTTCCTCTCGCAGCGGGAGGAAGGGCCGAATCCGTGCTTCTCTTTCTTGCTGTCTTCTTGCACGGGGTGCAGCACAGGCTGAAGTGGTTGACAGCGGACTTGGCACACAGCTTTTCTTCTGGACACCAGCCTTCTACAGCCGCAGAAGAAGCGATTCAAGCAGAAGCCCACGAAGGAGACAATGCTGAGCCTGCCTGGCCAGGTGGGGCACGGCCAGCCTGCAGAGGCCTCCCGTGCACCTGCCGCGGTGAGCTGGCTGGTGCTGGCTGTTGCGGAGGAGCTGCTGTGCTCTGGAGAGTCCTCCGTGCCCACCGCCACGTCCTGCAAAGAGAGCTGTGAAAAGGTCCTGCCCTTTCCTCCTGACAAGACCAGAACAGTGGGGAACCCCCGGAAGCTGTGGGAGGGGACAGCTAAGGGCCTCCCAAAGGCTCTCCTGGCGGGCTGCAAAGGCAGAAGGGCCAAAGGCGGACAACTAGGATGGGTCTAGGTGGGAGGCTTTGGGAGGGAGCAGCCTTGTGGCTGTGAAGATCGCTGCAGCGTGGGAGGGAACAGAGAGCAATGCCAAGATGCCAGAAAGAAATCCCCTGTCCATCTGGTGCCCTGACCCACCTCCCCAGAGTTACCTTAGTCAAACGGGGCGGATCCCGTGGTCTCACAGGACCCACCTGCTTGCTGCCAGCCGCCCGCTGCTTGAAGAAGGAAGGGGCATATGATGGCACCTGTGCGGAAGAAGCCCTTTCTCCACTTTTCAAATCAGAGCGCCTGGAGAGAAAAAGAGTGATTTCCGTTTAGGGCTGCTCCTCAGCCTCCTCTAGGGTTCAGGCATTTTCTTGGAGCGGACTCTACGACAGAGGGAAGACGTAACCAAGACTACCAATGGGAAACTGGATTGGGCTCTTCCCAACACGTCTGCCCCTGTCGGAGCAAGAGCTCGTCTTTATACCCCCTACGGCCTCCATTTCATCGAATCATAGATTGACAGAATGCTTTGGGTTGGAAGGGACCTTCAAAACCGTCTGGTTCCAAGTCCCCTGCCATGGGCAGGGACACCTTCCACTAGATCTGGTTGCTCAACGCCCCATCCAGCCCGGCCTTGAACACTTCCAGGGATGGGGCATCCACAACTTCTCTGGGCAACCTCTTCCAGGGTCTCACCATGCCCACCATTAAGAATTTCTTCCCCGTAGCTAATAGAAATCAAGGTCGTTCAGTTTAAACCCATTACCCCTCGTCTTATTACTACACTCCCTGAGATAAAGTCCCTCCCCATCTTTCCTGTAGGCCCCCTTAAAGTCCTCCTGTCTACATTAGCCAGCCTCTGACAGCAGACAAGTAGCACTTCCCACCAGGGCAGCAGCCCAAAGCCCAGCAAGGAAAGAAAAGGACTGACGCGGAGTAGTTCCGTTTGACAGCATTGAATGATGCAGGCAGTAATTGTCTCCTGTGACAGAAACGCTCAGGAGGATGAGAAGAAAAACAGCAAATCCAGGAAAAGGAAGCATATTCTGCAAATGATTTGAGTACTGGTTGTTACCTGACATAAAACAGTAAATAGGCTTGCTGCCTGAGAACTCTCTCGATGCCACATGGATCCACACGCATATCGTCCATCTCATACCACAGTCCATTGCTGGCCTGTAAAAAAAGACAACGATATCTGGAGATGAACTGCATGGTTTCTCCACAAAAACACAGGCAGATAACTACAGAACCAAGGGTACGCCCAAGCCAATCCAATCCAGCCGGTCAGGAGACCTTCTAGCCCAAAACCTCGGCTGCCAGTAACACTGCCGTGTTTCCCTTGTTAGGAAGGGAGTTGCTCTTTACCTTTGCGTAGCAGAAATAGTGTCCTGAACCACAGCTGACACCGCTATGCACCACCACGGCGTACAAGGAGTAGAGCAGCGGTTCTCCAGCTGCCTCAGACATGTACGGGCGAAGATCCAAGTACTCGGGATACTTCACAAGCTACGGAGAGACCAAGAGGGCTCAGAAACGATCCCCCGATACGACATGCCTCAGCCTTCCAGGACTAAAGGCCAGCGGGGTCTAAATACACCGTTGGTGCTCACCAACACTTGGGTTTTCCCTAAAGCAACAGGTAATGGTTTGGGTGGCAGGAAACTGTTCTCGGCCAAAGCAGCTCTGCCGCAGCAGACTACGTGCTCGTCCTCCCACGGGAACTCTCTCTCCCTCCCCAGAAGGGAACACAAAACACTCAGCATGAACAGCTTGGGAGAGAGCGTACTGCTTGGGGAAATCTCCTGCTCCAGGAAGAGAAAGTTGCACTCCAGTTGCGTACACACCTTGTTGATCTTCTCGCCGATGAAATGGTCAAACCGTTTGAGACACAGCGTGAGAACCTTGGGCGGGCGATGGACTGTAAACCTCTTGGAGGCGGCAACCCTCTTGTCACACCTGGAAAGCAAGCCCAGAGCCAAGTGCTGAAATGCACCCTTAAGTGCACCCTTGTTCCCCCAGAAGGCCAGCCAAGCTTTCACGTCTCACACATCCTTACGCTATTGTAAGGCTATTCAGTGCCACAAGGCCGACGACGGAAAAACACCTGTGTCTCGTTATTGTGCACCTACGCTACGTGAAACGATGACTGATACTCAAGGGCATGCAGCACCTTCAGGCAGGGTCTGGTATTCACACGTCATTAGCAATCATCTTACTTGCTACATTTAAAGCAGTTTTCGCCATCCAGCTGCTCGGGTTTCACAAAGTCCTTGAGAGCTGCGCTGACAGAGGAGGCTGCCTGGAGGAGTGAGAAAGGAGAGCGCTGAGCTGCGGGAAACGCCCTCGCCCAAACACGCACTAGGAGTCAACAAGACGACCCAGGTAGCCGACGCTGAGGAGACCCACCGTGAACCCGCAAGCAGTGCCCAGGAGGAGGCAGCAAGAGGGCGTTATGCTGACCGTTTCCCTCTTTTCCAAGGGATTCCCGGGGCTATCAGGAGCTTCCTCGCTGTGCCTCGGGACATCCTGGAGCACAATTACAAACCCCCCTTACTTTTATATCCAAAGGAACATCCAGGAAGGCCTCGTAGGAGTCGGAAACCGCTTTGCAGCTCAAGCATGTGACTGGAAGGCAAATCAAAATGCTCAGCGATGGGGGAAGTCGACTGTGCCGCTTTACGCTCGTCATACCTACTCCGCCAGTCACACGGGCAGCTGTTTATCACAGGCAGGCAGAGGGGCACAGACAAGTCCAAGGAGAGCAAAAAGTACCTCTGGATCTCAGAAAGCCCGCAAATATTTGATGGATGATGGTAGTTGATTGAGAATAGATGTCCAAGCTGGAAAGAAATGGTGAGGCAGAGAGTTATGTCCTCAAGAGGTGTACTTTGTCTGAAAACTCTGGGCATGGGTTTTCCCTTGACGAGAGCACATCAAGGAGTCCAAAGGGCTTGGGAACATTGAAAAGGGAATTTGCTTGTGCTTACTCGCTGCTACCACTCAGACAAGCTCTCTGCATGGCATCGACAGTATAGCGTAAGAACTCGTGGGCATCCTCCTGCATGCCAAGCTCAAAATGTTCTCCTATTACTAAGAAAGAAGAAGTCAGTAGTTCTGTCCTACAAGAACAGAAGAAAACCTGCACAAGCACCTGAAATGACTTACGTGGGAGGACACTGATGACAGCCAAAGGCTTGATGGCACTGCCTGAGGAACGCAGGACCTTGTTAACGTGTGCTTCCATTATGCACATCATGCAGAAGCCTCGCTCACGACCTGAAGAGAGAGGGAGGGGGGCGGGAGGGAGGGAAGCTTCTCAGGTTAGCAAAATACCCATAGCGATGGGAAACCTAATGGAGATCTTGAAGTTCTAAGAACAGTCTCCACTGCTCTTCTCCCAAGGTGCCAATGTCGCAACAAGCCCGGGGCATTTTGGTGCCTAGAAAACTTTCTTTGGAGGGACGCTTAACTGAGCAGAGTTTTCCGTGCAATAAGCCAGAAAGTGGGAAGTGCCCAGCAGACTTAGAAGGAGATGTTCGTAAAAGTACTCACACGCCTGGCTGTGCTCCCCAGAGAGCAGGTAGTTGGCCAGAGGGGGTGTGTACGTCAAGCACTGCAGGACGGAGTTGAGGAAGCACGTATTGTCCAGGTTGTGGAGTCCCGCTCCAGCTCTCTGTCGTTGCCGCCACTCCATGCAAACCATCTCCGGAGGAAAGAGGATCCTTTGTGGCGAAGGCATTCCCTCGGCAGTGACTGCAGGGAAATGACATATGAAAAGAGATGACACGATTTTGTTGCGCGAAAGCATGTTTGAAAAGGCAAGTTCTGTACAGGAGCACCCAGGAGACAAGCAGCTCTAACCTCCAAGAGAGCAACATTGGGGGAAGCCTTACAGTGCCATTGAAATTGTCTGGTCAAGATAGAGTTTTGGAAAACAGTCTCCTCCCCTGCTTACTTTGCGCACAGTCCAAAAACCCACACTGATTTCTGTGCCTTGGGCTACCTTCCTTTCCCTCTAGAGTCTAGAACTGGATTATCAGGTCAAGTCATAGAATCGTAGAATCGTAGAATCATAGAATGGTTTGGGTCGGAAGGGACCTCAAAGGTCACCTAGTTGCAACCCCCCTGCCATGGGCAGGGACACCCTCCACTAGACCAGGTTGTCCCAAAGCCTCATCCAGCCTGGCCTTAAACACTTCCAGGGATGGGGCCTCCACAAGCTCTCTGGGCAACCCATGCCTCACCACCCTCACACGGAAGGATTTCTTCCTAACGTCTAATCTCAATCAACCCTCTTTTAGTTTCACCCCATTCCCCCTTGTCCTGCCACTACGCTCCCTGATAAACAGTCCCTCTCCAGCTTTCCTGGAGGCCCCTTCAGGTACTGGAAGGCCGCAGTTAGGAAGTCTTCCCTCTTCCTGATTGTAATGGAGGAAGACAAGCAAGTCTCTTTCACAGAAGGTAACCCTACTGATGTCAGGGCGTTCTATGAGCAATGCCATCTTTCAAAGTCTTGTACTAGTGGCGGAGGAGTGATAAAACGCATTTTCCTGTGTCTAGTCAAAATGCCTGGATAAGTCTGGCTGCTCCCAGGAAACGCCCCCGAAGTCACCCTCGGATGTCAGCACGTCAACATGCAGGGATGGAGCAGCAGCCACGTCCGTTACCCTTGGGGATTCACAAAGTCCAAGCCTGCTGGTGAAGCCGTTACTCACAGGAGTCGTTCCCCATTGCGGCCATCGCTCCTCTCAGGAACAGAGGCGAAAGCTTGGGATGACAGAGGCTGTCAGGACGTGCTCCAGAAAGAGCAGATCAGCGCCAATCCCGTCACCTGATAGGAAAGAAAGAACCGTAGCTCCACAAAATGATTCCAAAACCTGGCAAACGCAACCCACAGATCAGCGTCTGCCATCAAAGGTGCTTCAGTGGTACTTGTAACTCCTAGAGAGCAGCAGGCCGATGGCCCCACTGTCCCTGTCGCAGGACTCCAACTGACAGCAATTACCACGGCCCCCTTGAAAGCCCCATTGCGTGCCACCTTCTCTGAGGAGGACCTGCTGCTGACCTGTGGCTACTGTTAGCAGCAGAGCCCTCTGGCTCTGCAGCCCACACTTTCCCGCCGTGTATGCAGGAGCTACCTATCGGCTTTAACAGAAGGTATGGAGCAGACTATACTTTGATCCCGTATCTACCTACTCTATGATCTGTCCTGAAAGTCCAATCACAGTTACCTTTGAAAGAGGATGGAAGTTGAGGAGAAGTGGGCAGTAATGGAGAAATGGTTGAAAAGAGTCGGCGTGCACGTAGCGAGGGAAGGAGCCGAGTTATCCCAAAGGGCAGCTCGGCCCAACTGGCTTTCACTGGCCCGCTTTTCGGCTTATAAAGCCCCAGTCCGGTGAGGTCACAATCGCCGGGCGGTTGCCGCATCACTGCCCCTTTGTGACACGGGGTCCGCACGGGGACGTGTCCCCTCAAGGCCACACAGCTGCCAGGGCCCGGGCACCTCCCACAGCCATCAGCCGCTGGGCTTCCCCACCGCTGCTGGCCAAGGGCTCTTTGTCCGCTGGCAGAGCTCCCACCTTTTCCCCGAGCTACACCAGCCAGATGAATAAAAACCTGCCCAGGGCTGCAAGCGTGCCTGCTCACTGCTTTGGCTGGAACGCTCTGTATGCTGAGGGTTCTGTGCCACTCTTCCCAGGTACAGGACCCTGTCCGTGAGACTCGTGGAGCAAAGCACCTGGTCTCTTAGAGGTTCATTTCCAATGAATTTGACCTGCCCCCCGAGATACAGCCCTATGCGGACTCTGAACTAGCGCTACCAAAGAAACTCCTTCAGCAACGGTGCTGGGTTGACCTTGTCTGGCTGCCACGTCCCCACCCAGCTGCTCTCTCGCCTTGGGCCTCCAAAAACCATTTGTGGGTGGCTTTTTTGCATCTTCACATTTTCTGCTCCCTCCAGGGTCTCTTAGCTTTCTATTTGCCGCAGCTTTGCCAGATTCCCCCTCGGGGTGGCTGGACTGGCAGTTTTGCTCCTGCCCCGCTTGGCTGCCCCAGTTTTGGGCTGGTTGTTATTGCTGCCCCACGTCAGCTGGTCGGTTTGGCCCCTGCCCTGCTCAGGGATCCAGAACTGGGACAGGGCAGGTCTGTGCTGGGAGGGGTTAAAGGGATCTAGTTTGTAACGGGACAGTGGCAAATCCGTGCTGGGGGAGTTAAGGGGATCCCGTTTATCCTGGAAGGGGGCCCAGTATGTAGTTGGAGGGGGTCATAGAATCAGAGAATCAGAGAATGGTTTGGCTTGGAAGGGACCTCAAACATCATCTAGTTCCATCTGCACGGGGAGCGATGAAAGCCACGAGCCCCCCCCCAAGGGACAGCACGGAGTCAGCGGGACAGCAGACAGCCATGGCAGTATGTCAGCTCTGCAGCTTCTTCCCAGACCTGGGGCCTCCTGGGGGCTGCCCCGGGTGTGCTGCAGCAGCGTGCGGCCTGGTGCTGCCAGGAGCTGGTGGGCCCTGCTGGGCCCTGACGCCGGCAGTGCTGGCAGTCAACAGCACTGTGTTGCGTGTCCCATTGATCATATCGCAGCCCCGGGCAGCGGGGAGCTGTAGCTTAAAGCGCAGGAGGCCAGGGGATGGGGCAAGTGAGGGTCCCTGGGCCGGGCACAGGGCCGGAGCCCCAGGCCAGCGGTTTAAGATCTCCGTGCTGCGGGGTTTCAGTGGACCGGCTACATTAAACCTCTCCCCTCCCGCTGCACGAAGGACCTTTGCCCCCTGGCATCCCCCGGGTTCTAGGTCACTCGGTGGGCATCCCGTCAGATGTTCTCCGCTTGCTGCTGCCCGCTTGCTGCCTGCTGCGGCCTGCTGCCGCACCGTCCCTGTCTGGCTTTCCCTCCCAGAGGGTTTTCCTGTAGTTTGCCACCTGGCACACCACCCCTTTCTTCTCCTTCTGCTTTGGTGGCATGTTGTCCCGCGGGGAGGTCTCGTTCATCTTGGGGTTGCTGGCTGGCGTGGGGCACTTGGCCGGCTTGCCACCCGCCTTGGCCAATCTGGGCAGCACCTGCCAGGAGATGAGGCCTGGCGGCAGCGGCAAGCGGGTCAGAATGACCCGGGGCTGCCTCCGCAGAGCCTCCTGCACCAGTGGGGCCACGCAAGGTTGAATAAGGGAAACTAATTAGCATAGAAGAATTTTAGAACAGAATGTATAACTTGGCAACACTTGAGTCAGGCCCCACAAACTCAGGCTTCCCCTGTCTCATGCTCCAGTATGAAAGAAAACAATTAGTAAAATAGCCGGAATGTAGAAACAGGATAAGAGAAGCCGTAAATTAGGGAACAGTCCTTGGGTATGAACTAGAAAAGACACAAAGTTTGAGGCACCCTGATAAAGGGGGCCCAATAGGCCAAGAAGCCTGGGACCATCTGGGCAGGACGGATAACAAGGTTGCTGAGCTTGCAAAACGGAGATCATGAAGAAGAGGTTGCCCAGCTGTGTACACTGAAGAAGAGGAGAAAGAGGAAGATTTGAGGAGGACGACCCCTGACGACTACCTGAGAAAGAAACTGCGCAGGTGTATCAGGACATTAGCATATATTCAGGAGTTCCCAGAATAATAATGAATATGTATTAAATTTATCAGGAAACCTAATGAATATGTAAACTCTTTTGCAATATAAATCACGTACAATTTGTTTCTCGTCGAGACGTACATTCGTGGAAATATCCCGGTGCGACTCCCAGCGCTGCAATAAAGGATACCTGCTTAACAGTCACATTGGCTCTCTCGAGCATCCCTTTTGCAGCCCATGAGATGCTCTGTGTGGCAACGGAAGGTGCCCCTTGGACCACTGTCTGAGGCTCTGCAGGGCTTGGGGGACACAGCCCAGGCCAGAGAGACACTCACGGCACGGCGGCTGCTCAGCTCCTCCTCCAGGAGTTTGAGGGAGGGCAGTCGCGTCACCCGGGCTCTCTTTGCTCCTTCAGGTTGCCTGTGCACTGGGAAAGGACAGAGAAAGAGTGAGCCCCAAGCCAGCTCTTCTCTCTCCAGCAAAAGGGATCCCAAACACCCCTGGGTACCGCCCCGGAGCCAAACAGAGGGCAGAGCTGCCTGCAGAGCTCCTGCCTGCCAGGCACACAGCCCTGCTTCCCGCCTGACTCTCCCTGCTGCAGAGGAAGAAGTCTTTCTGTCCTGCTCATCCCTTACGTGCCTGAGAGCTGCCCGCAGGGGACCTGTGTTCCCCCGTACGGCTGCACCTGGAGAATCCCCCCGGCTTACCCCAGCAGTGTGCCCACTCACAGCTCCTTTGCCACCCATGAGGTGCAGAAAGAGAGGAGAAACAGCGTCAGGGAGGAAAACCCGGCCTCCCTCCCTCCTTGCCGGCGTGCTGCCCGCTCCCTGCCCAGGCTCTGCACGGTGGGCAGAGGCCTCTCACAGGATGGCATGGGCACGGTTGAGAACCTCTCCTGCCCCTTGCCAGCCGTGACTGCAGCTGCCAGACGCCAGAGAGGACAAGGGCCAGCACTGTGCCGCACCGCCCAGCCCTATGTGGGACGTGGCACCACCACTCACCAAAATGTGGCAAGGCAGGAGCTGGTGGGCCAGACAAGGATGAGGGACTCGCTGCCCTCGCTGCTGACATTCTCCTCTTCTTCTTCCTCCCTTGCCGCCTCCTTCCCGCCACTCAGCACCCACAGCTGGTCCAGGGCCAGGCAGAGCCCTGTCTCCCACCTGCTGTTAGGACGCACACTGGTGCATCCAGCACCGAGGTCCCAGGGCCTGGGGCTGGTGCCAGCGTGTCCCTGCCCTGGTCCCACGGTGGCGGATGGGGGAAAGGCAGCTGGGGTCCCAGGGTCTTACTGCAACTTGGCGATCACTGATTCCCCCGGAAGGAGTAGAAGGCACCTCTCGCTCCTCTTGCGGCCATGGATCAGCTGCACGTCTGCACTCAGCACCGGCTCGGCATTGGTGAGAGCCTCCCTGCAGAGCAGAGAGCGGCAGGCATGAGCGATGCCGCTGCCGCAGGACCTGGCTGTGCCCCAGCGTCCCAGAGCTGCGGGGGGAGCCCACCTGGAGACACAGCAGCAGTTGGCCTGGCCCATCCTGCCCGGGCCAGGAGGACCGTCACGGTGCGCAGCGCAGCCTGACACCAAGGATGCGGGACAGCCGGCATGAGTGAGGCTAGGAAGCGGGGTGCTGGTGCCGAGGCAGCGCTGATCAGCTGGGCCCTGCCTCCTCCCAGCGCCACTCTGTGCCAGCACAGCTCCCTCCTGCCGGCACTGGGGGCTGTTGGCTCCAACGGACCAACGTCCCAACCCCAAAGGAAACTGGGGGCGGAGCTGGGGGCAGTACTGGGGTGGGGGTTCTCTCCAGTATGGCCATGTCTGTCTTGCACTGGGGAGCCCAGAGCCGGATGCAGCCGAGGGGAAGGATCACCTCCCTCCACCTGCTGCCAGTGCTTTCCCTCCTGCAGCCCTGCATGCAGGTAGCTTCCTTTGCCCCGAGGGCACTTTGCGGCCTCCAAATTGGTCAACTTGGGGTTGACCAGGAGGGAACCTCTCTGTTGGGGAAGCAAAGAGGGGTGATGGGCTGAGATATTGGCAGGCAGAGCCGGCTGGGGGCTTACCCGGAGGGCAGGCGCACCAGGACGAGTGGGAGCCTGCTGCTGTACCGGCCATGGCGGTTGGTGAGTGTGGGGTTGGTTTGGGGCAAACTGTGCCCTAGGGGGGGTCTGTCCCCACTGTGATAATTCCTCAAGCACCTGCTTCAGCCAGCCTTGCACTGGTTTGCTTTTTCATACCACAACAACTTCCCATCTCAGCGATTTCCCATCCTGATGATCATTTCCTGTCCTCAGTGCTGATTTTCCATTCCCACCATGGCTTCCCATCTAACCATGGGTTTTTGGGAGGTGATTTTTGTCTCCAAGGGCAAGCGATGGCCTTGCAATGCTGATGTGTGTGCTGCCCCATCTTCCCGATGGTGGAGATGGGAGGGGGATTTGGGGTGATTTTGGGTTGGTTTTGTCCTCCCCCGTCTCTGGTCTGGGCTAGAGGTCAGTCTTGGTCTTGCTGTCGAGGAAGCAAAACTCTGTGACGTTCATGTGCCCTTCCTGGGAGCGCCGGTGGGGCCATGCTGGGGGTCCATCCTGGGCACAGGGAAGCGTGGCGGGGCAGCGGGTGGGCGTCCTTCCTGCGGGGTCTGCCGTGCAAGGGGTACGCCGGTGGTTAGCGAGACCTGTGGGGAGCGTTCCCCTGCACCCCAGCTCAGCCAGGCTCTGGGCACGTTCCCTACAGATGCTCAGACCCCGAGGGAGGCTGAGGAAGAGACGTCGGAGGGACCTGATGTTTCCCCCCAGGCTGGGCTTTTTTTCCCCCGTCCTCGTCACTCTGCAAGGCCATGCTCGTCACCCAGGTTAGGGGAGGACTGGGCCCGGGGCAGGGTTTTGCAGGCAGAACATTTCTTGAGGCTCCCGGTAATGCAGTTCCCAGGGAGTGCTTAAGAAATGGCGCATTTGCCCATAATTGCTATTGTTGGTCTCTCCCCATCGCTCCCTCTCCAGCTCCCTTCTCCCATTTTTAAATTCCTCCCTCTCTCTCTTCAGCCCCTCACGATTGTTTACTTTCCCTTTCTTTCTCCATCTGGCTCCTCCATCTTGTTTTTCGATCCCTCCCTCTCTGCCCTATAGACTGACACTATTTTTGGTTCCCTCTGACTCCCTCTCTGTCTTTCCTAATTCCTCCTGCCTGTCCCATAGCCCGTTGCCATTTTTGTCTTTCTCCACATCTCTCTCTCGTGCTCCCTGTCCTTTCTTCTATCACGTCTCCCGCTTCCTGCTCTTGTTTTCCCTCTCTCTCCTGCAGCCTGGCCCCCCTTTCCTGCCTGCTCAGCGGCTGTGCTTCTCCCTTCTCTCTGCGCCTCCCTCCTGCTCCCCATCCCCTTTTGCTCTCCCTCCGTCTCCATCCTGGCGGCCATGGCTGCTCTGTCCTTCTCCGCCTCCTTCTCCTGACCCGCATCCCTCTGTTTCTCAGTCTCTCGGGAGTCTTTCCCGTCCTCCCCTTGCTCTGTGTCCTGCTCTCGGCCCCTGCCTCTCCCTTCCTCTCTCCCTTTTCCCTCTCACCCTTTCCTCCGTCCCTCGGTCCTGCTCCCTGGCCCATGTCTCTCTCACTCCTCTTCTCTCTCTCTGCGCCCCCGTCCCACTCCCTCACCCTGCCTGTGTCGGCCCGTCCCTCTGGCCTCCTCCCTGCCCTTCTTCTTCTCCTCCCGTCCCTCTGGCCTGCTGCCTAGCACTAGTTTTCTTCCCGCACCGCGCTCTGCCCTTCCCCTCCAGCTCTTTCCCGCTCTCTCCCTCTGCCGCCTCCTCACCACCATTTTTCCTTCCTCCACTCCCTGTCCCTTGTTCCCACCGTCCCTCTGTAACCGTGGGATAGGGGCTGTGAAACAGAAACTATAGAATCAGGTTGAGATAATTAGTTTGTAACCAAGGTAATAGGTAATGAAGCTACTGACCATGGCAAGGTACAATGCTGCTGTGTTCCTTGTACAGTCCCTACCCAACCGGACAATAGGCCGGGAATATTAATCTTATGAAGTAAGTTGTTAAGGACAGGTGTACCCACAACGAGGATACTGCGCATGCCTGCAAGAAGAGGCTCACCCAGCGGACACGGGTGCAAGACCACTGACGACCACCAGAGACCCTTGAGGACCACCGACTCAAATCACTGAGCATGCGTGACGGGGAGGAGGATATGGAAGTGGGTTCCAAGAAATGATTATCATAGGACTGCCCTTTCTGAGAAAAACAATGAATATGTATGTTTTGATCCTACATAACCTGTGTGTTGGTGATCACCTGGCATGCACGTTGGGTGGAGCTATCCCCCATGCATCCAGCGCTGCAATAAAGAATGCCTGCCTTTTAACACTGCATTGGTGTTACGAGGTTTATTCCCGGATTTCGGTGACACCTCTGTCCAGCTCTGGGCCTGCGGGGTCCGGGCCGGGCCGGGGGACGGTGTCCCTGCAGGGTCAGACCGCAAGCAGGAGCACCCCACGGCATGCTGGGAGCTGTAGTTCTGGGGCACAGGGCTGCCTGGTGGCCATGTTCTTCCCAGGCATGCTGGGAGCTGTAGTCCTGGGGCATAGGGCTGCCCGGCGGCCTGTTGGTCTGGCCAGGCTCAGTCTCTGCTCCACCTGTGGCCCGGCTGAGCTGAGGGCTGGGGCTGCCCGTGGGGCCAGCCAGGCCCTTAGGCAGGTGTGGGGGTGTCTTCTGACAATGTGATGTAAGCCACAACACTTCATTTCACCTCTGAGCGTGTAATTTTGTGGCTGTTCTGGAATGTCTTACAGTGAAATGAGACTTTTAAATGTGTGGTGGGTTGACCCTGGCTGGAGGCCAGGTGCCCACCACAGCCGCTCTATCACTCCCCTCATTCACCAAACAGGGGAGAAAAGGCATAACGAAATGCTTGCAGGTCGAGATAAGGACAGGGAGAGATCACTCACTAATTGTTGTCACGAGCAAAACAGACCAAACTTAGAGAGGGAATTCATCTAATTTATTCCTAGGCAAAACAGAGTAGAGGAATGAGAAAATAAAATCGACTCTTAAAACACTTCCCCCCACCCCTCCCATCTTCCCGGGCTCAACTTCACTCCCGGCTTCAACCTTCCCCCCCTCAGCGGCACAGGGGGACGGGGAATGGGGGTTACGGTCAGTTCATCTCACGGTGTTTCTGCCGCTTCTTCATCCTCAGGGGGAGGACTCCTCTCATCGTTCCCCTGCTCCAGCATGGAGTCCCTCTCACGGGGTGCAGACCTTCAGGAGCAAACTGCTCCAGCGTGGGGTCCCCACAGGGTCACGAGTCCTGCCAGCAAACCTGCCCTGGCGTGGGCTCCCCTCTTCACGGGTCCACCGGTCTGGCCAGGAACTGCTCCAGCGTGGGCTTCCCACGGGCCGCAGCCTCCTTCAGGTGCCTCCACCTGCTCCGGCGTGGGGTCCTCCACGGGCTGCAGGTGGAATCTCTACACCCCCTCATCCTTCCTCCATGGGCTGCAGGGGGACAGCCTGCCTCACCATGGCCTTCACCACGGGCTGCAGGGGGATCTCTGCTCCAGCGCCTGGAGCACCTCCTCCCCCTCCATCTTCACTGACCTGGTGTCTGCAGAGTTTCTTACATCTTCTCACTCCTCTCTCGGCTGCAAAAGCTCTCTCTCTAAGTGTTTTCCTTCTTAACTATGTTATCACAGAGGCGCTGATTGGCTTGGCCTTGGCCAGCGGCGGGCCCGTCTTAGAGCCGGCTGGCATTGGCTCTATCAGACACAGGGGGAACTTCTAGCAGCTTCTCACAGACGCAACCCCTGTAGCCCTCCCGCTACCAAAACCTTGCCACGCAAACCCAACACAGTCTTCCAAATGGATTTTTGGTTTATTTTGACACCACCAAGCCTTGACTGGTTTGGGATGCCTTGATCAATTTTCCTCTAAATTACAACATACAACAAAAGAGGGAAAAAATGACAGGGTCACAAAAGCCTTTGGTGTCACTAAAAACATATCCTCCTACACCCGGGCAACGAGAGAGAACAGTTTTGCCCATTTTACTGGTTACGTCAGCCCTTGAAGAGCTGAGTGCTGCACTGGTTCCTCTCTGCTTTGTGCCGTAGGGAATCAGAAGAGCAGGCAGGAAAGCCAAGGGACCACAAAGGCACCTGGCTGGGATGAGAGGAGGAACCTGCAGTCGAATTCACAATGGAGCATGGGCTTGTTGTTACAGAGGTGGAAAATCAGCCATGCATCCTCTCTGCTACAGCCCACCTTCACACGGTAGGAGCGTGCCCTGAGAGGACCGAAGGAAAGGGGCACAAATTAAAGCACATGATATTCCCACTGCACATGAGAAAACAAGTTTTTACTGTTGGGGGACAAATGCTGGCAGAGGTTGCGCAGGGAGGTTGTGAAGTCTCTGTCCTTGGAGAAATTCATAACCCAAGAGAACACGGTCCTGGGCAACCTGCTCTAGGTGACCGTGCTCGAGCAGGTGGGTTGGACCAGACAACCTCCACAGGTCCCTCCCAACCTCAGCCATTCCCTGTGATTCTGTGCTTTGGTTGGACTCCTAAAGCCTCTGAACTCAGCCCTGGTGCCCGCTGGAAAGGATTCTGGGACAAGGGATGCTCCCAAACTCCTCCAGTGCAATTCATCACCAAATAACCTCTACCTCGTCCAGAATATGGTAGGGCAGACACAGTCAGAAGACAGAAAAGATCCTTTTATTGTGGAGATCCAGTGCAGGAGCCCGGCAGTCACAGTGGTTCAGCCGGGAACAGGATGTCGGCACCTACAACGACAGAGCCAGCAAGCGCTGATAAATCCACAAGGGCAGGAACGGGCAGGACCTGGTTCCCCTTTCTTTGGGGAACGCAGTTGACAAGGAATTGTTTATAGCCCAGAAGAGAGAGCTACTGCTGGCACTGACTAGGGCATGGCTCTGGCACCTTATCCCCATGGGCAATGCCCTTAGAGAGCTGCGAGTGCACAGAGATACACCGTGGCCCTGTGCCATGCAGCAGGGCTCGATGGGGAGCCCCCGGGCAGCTGCCAGGGAGTTCTTTCCAAACCTTGTGCAGCACCCTCCCTCTCCGGCCCTTGCCAGCCAGTTTGACGGACTTTGAGCAGCCTTCAGAGTTGGGAAGGAAGGACAGCAGAGCCGGGAACACCCCGGGGCCTCTTCACCTGCGGCACCTTCCAGCCCCCGTCTTTTTCTCTCCTCCTCCTTTTCTTTTCTTGGAGGCACTCCCTCTCCTCCGCCCAGGCCTCTTTGCTCTTTCTTTTTCTTTTTTTTTGGTTTGCCTGTTCCTGGGAGAGCCTGCAAACCTTTCCATCCCGCAATGGGATTAGATAGATAAAGGCAGCCTCACCTGGAATCAGGTCTTGGTTTAACGGAGGTGAACTCTTTTTACCTTCTTTCCTCTGAAAGTCTCTTTACTTCTTCTGCCCATAGCAGGGAGTCTACTCTGGTCTCTGGGCTGGTTGGAGGCAAAGCAACGGGGGCCTAAACCAGAAATGTCGGCGTTAGCAGGTGGCAAAGGACACCCCGGTGCAGTAAGTGACGCTTTGGCAAAGTGCTACCTTAGCTCTACAGAGAAGAGCCCTGCGGCTGGTTTGCATTAGCCCTGCCTTCCAGGGCCTCCCTTTGGAATACCACGTTCACACAGGTGTGTGACACTCGGTTCATTTGTGGGGCCATTCAGCAGGGAGCCTGCGGTCCTGCTCCGGGCAAGAAAAGGCTTGCCCGCTTCATTCTGCCGGGGTTTTTCTGCCCTCCCGAGACAGAGCTCTGCAGATACCCCTTTGGTGTAAGGCCACCTTCTGCGGTGGGAGGCTTTGCCTTCTCTAGGCGTTTTGTAGGTATTTCCTTGGATTAAGCACATGCCTGAGGCATTTGAGAAACAACCTTTTTGGGTTTACTTACAATGTATCAGTCTGAGGGGAGAAAAACCAAACCCAACCCCCAGATAAAGCCCCAAGAGGTGGAATGCCAGGAAGAGGCACACCAGCTCCTGGGACTCATCAGAACCACCCTCCTAGACGAGGCACGTTGTCCCGGTGTTTGTGGAGCTGTCATACCTCTGCTGTTTCCGACCCCACCACCGTGTCTGCCCCTGCTGCTTTCTGGAGGACGAGCAGGCAAGGTGGTGCGTCCAGAAAGGCTTTTGCCTGGTGCTCAGGTAGTGCAAATGTTGTCCCTTGAAGTCAGCTTCCTTAGCCCAGTGTGTAAGCAGCCAATCGTACGCACCGAGACGAGATATTGTTTCTTCCATGTTTGCGCAAAGATGGGTGCTAGGCAGTTTCCCCCAAAGCTAGCACACCAGTGGCAGTTCCATTGGAGATCTGTACAGCCCCGGGTGTTCTGCCTTAGTCACAGCTTCTAAACTACAGCTGGGGAACTCTTTGCTCGCTTCCATTTCAAGACACAGGACCTTCTACATTCACTACGCATGTCCAGTGAGTCAGGGTCTTTATCTGGGGAGGGGGTGGTGTTAGCACTGGAGGTGTGGTTTTCATATTCTAAGGGACAGTTCATTCTAAGGACACCAGTTAGAGGAATTTCACTGGCTTTTGACTTTCAAGGATGTACATCTCCTTGTTAACAAGCGTTCCTCTGGTCGAGATCCCTTTGCTACATCTTTTCTAAGTATACCTCATTCTAATGCAATACCTTCGAAGGTTCCAAGGACGGTCCTCCTCTTCTCCAATCCCTAGTCACCTTATTCTCAAGCAATAAGCGCTAAGGAATACACAGCTCAGAATACGCAGTCTGAATGTGAACTCCTTCTTGCCTGTTTCAGACAACACAAACACCTTTCATGTCCCAAAGTAAGTTGCCAGGACTCTGGTTAAAGCTCTGCATAACAACCTAAAATTTTCCTTCGTGCATGATTGCCACAGTGTGGGAGTCTGTTTAGCAATTTGCTGTCGTCGTGGAGCCCGGCAGGCAGCTAAACCAACCATACAGCCGTTTGCTCACCCCCCTGCCCAGTGGGATGCGGGAGAGCATCACAAAATAAAAAGTAAAACTCGTGTGGGTTGACATCAAGAGAGTTTAATGTGACAGAAAAAGAAGGTAATAAATAATAACAACAACAACGATAACAACAAAACCACCACCAACATTAATACTAATTTAATTTCATCTAAAATGTGCTCTTTTGCCCATTATACCTTGGAGGGCTGGACTCTAATCTTTTAAACATTTAAAAAAAAATGAAACATCCGTGAATAAGTGTAGGTGGAGTGCCTGAACTGTTGAATGGCAGGCAATATCTCAATGACATCCACAAATTGCAGAAATGTTGCAATCGTGGCCTGTAATACAAAGACGTTAACGTTTACTGGCAGCTTAAGAAACTAACAGTCACGGTAGAAGAGAATTCCTCCTCCTTCTTTCTTTCTTTCTTTCTTTCTTTCTTTCTTGTTATTTTTTTTGCATGTTAAAGTTTCTAATTTAATATCCTCAAATATTCTAAAATACTGAATAGTATTAGCGAAAAATGAGCGCAAGGTAAGGAGCATCATGCTGCATTTCTTGCTAAATGTCTGTTTTCATTTCATTCAGACTGGAAAGGAAACCAAGCTTTGTACCTGCAAAAGAATTCAAAGAGCTGTCTTTGTTGCCCAGAGGGAGCATACAAGCACTGGGGAGCAGTCTGCAGGATCAGAACTTCAGCCTTCTGGGTGATAAACCCTCTGGAGAGGAAAGAGAAACCCCACTTAGGTGTTTGGTTTTATGGTGATCAGACAGCTCAGTAGCAGCTCTCTGCTACAGCTGCAGCGT
Organism: Grus americana; assembly: GCF_028858705.1. Classification (NCBI taxonomy): domain Eukaryota; kingdom Metazoa; phylum Chordata; class Aves; order Gruiformes; family Gruidae; genus Grus; species Grus americana. Next base: position 1,222 of record NW_026561864.1, on the reverse strand, counting down.
AAGTAGGCAAGTTGCTTAAGCACCAAATTAAACTTTCACTTTCCACTTTGCTGTCATTTTTTCCCTTCCTCTTAATTTTGATATTTAAATGAACAGTTTAAGTATTTGCTTACTTGGGGGAAAACCAGTGCTATCCTTGTCCTCTTCATGATAAGCTACTAAGTTGAAGGGCAGAAAGCTGAGCCCACCAAGAAGGTATTTAGAGGAGGGGGAAGTAGTTCAGAGCCATCGGTTGGATGTTCTTCATCTGGCCAAAAGTGAGGAGGGGGCAGAAGACCTACAGGTAGCTAAAGGAAGCAGAAGAGAGCTGCTGGGAGCCAGCGGTGTGATGTGGAGATAGCAAAGTGGTACACTGCAGTGTGTCAGGCAAAGTATTTTCTGGGAGCGTAGAGGAGGGTGAATGCCATTGAAGAGAGCACAGCTCATCTGACGTCATTGCCCTGCTGGTCCTTCCCATACAAGAAAGATGAACTCCCCTGGGAATGACGGCAGAGGAGAGCTGCAGGGATTGCTGGGACATGAGGGAGATGGAGATAACAATGACATCGGGAGTCCTTGATTTGCTTGGGCTAGAAGAGCAAGTGGAAGAAGAGCGGGTGACTGCTGTGAATGCAGAAGCAGGAAACAGCATGAAGGGAGAAGAGTTACTAAGCTTGAAAAAAAGCGTACCGCCTGGCCCTGAGTAAATTGAAGCAGAAAACTGGAAGAAAACTCTTAATGCTGGGAAGATCTGGGTTCTGCAACAGCCTTCCAATGGGAATAAAGAAAGTAGAAAGCAACCAGCCAACCCCTTATTGCTTCGTAAGGCGTTCAGTAAGTTTATGGTGAGCCTGGAGATCTCTTCCAGTCTCTCCTTCCTCCAAATGAGGTGCCTCTTCAGGCATTGTCTTTCAAGATATGTCTTCCCTTTTTACATTTTCCTTGCTCTGCTGTCCTCTTGTTTGAAGGCCTGACCCCTTGCCGATCAAGTATTTGGATGGCCAGAAAGTACTACGCTGCCAGGATTGCTTCACTTTTGTGAATTGTGCTTAAGGACTTGCTGACCCTTCCGTTTTCTGACTCAAGTCAATTCTGACAGTCCCTTCTTGCTACTAGATCCTACACTTCTGGTAGAGCCTTGTCTCTTTGTAGATGCTTAATGTCTTTTCTTCCCTTTCTTATTTCAAGTAAGAGGTTTCAAAAGGAAAAGCAACCAGCCCCTCCACACACACACTGTCCCTCA
>NW_026561863.1:0-12234 GCF_028858705.1 Grus americana | reverse complement strand
GGCGAGCCCGCAGCCCGAATGTGAGTGGGGCTGTGCGAGGGCCACTGAGGGAGGTTTGAGGCCAGGCCCCCGTTTTGGGGCTGGCACCTTTGGCCTTGGAGCAGGGGCTCGACGTTTACAGTTTTGAGGATGGACGCAGATTTTGGTTGAGAGTGACGTAAGGCACTATGTTCAGCCGTTTCTCGGTTGGGCGAGCCCGCAGCCCGAATGTGAGTGGGTCTGTGCGAGGGCCACTGAGGGAGGTTTGAGGCCAGGCCCCCATTTTGGGGCTGGCACCTTTGGCCTGGGAGCAGGGGCTCGACGTTTACAATTTTGAGGATGGATGCAAATTTTGGTCGAGTGTGACGTAAGGCACTATGTTCAGCCGTTTCTGGGTTGGGTGAGCCCGCAGCCCGAATGTGAGTGGGTCTGTGCGAGGGCCACTGAGGGAGGTTTGAGGCCAGGCCCCCGTTTTGGGGCTGGCACCTTTGTCCTGGGAGCAGGGGCTCGACGTTTACAGTTTTGAGGATGGACGCAAATTTTGGTCGAGAGTGACGTAAGGCACTATGTTCAGCCGTTTCTGGGTTGGGCGAGCCCGCAGCCCGAATGTGAGTGGGGCTGTGCGAGGGCCACTGAGGGAGGTTTGAGGCCAGGCCCCCGTTTTGGGGCTGGCACCTTTGGCCTGGGAGCAGGGGCTCGACGTTTACAATTTTGAGGATGGACGCAAATTTTGGTTGAGTGTGACATAGGACACTATGTTGAGGCCTTTCTCGGTTGGGCGAGCCCGCAGCCCGAATGTGAGTGGGTCTGTGCGAGGGCCACTGAGGGAGGTTTGAGGCCAGGCCCCCGTTTTGGGGCTGGCACCTTTGGCCTGGGAGCAGGGGCTCGACGTTTACAGTTTTGAGGATGGATGCTGATTTTGGTCGAGAGTGACGTAAGGCACTATGTTCAGCCGTTTCTGGGTTGGGCGAGCCCGCAGCCCGAATGTGAGTGGGGCTGTGCGAGGGCCGCTGAGGGAGGTTTGAGGCCAGGCCCCCGTTTTGGGCTGGCACCTTTGTCCTGGGAGCAGGGGCTCGACGTTTACAGTTTTGAGGATGGACGCAAATTTTGGTCGAGAGTGACGTAAGGCACTATGTTCAGCCATTTCTGGGTTGGGCGAGCCCGCAGCCCGAATGTGAGTGGGGCTGTGCGAGGGCCGCTGAGGGAGGTTTGAGGCCAGGCCCCCATTTTGGGGCTGGCACCTTTGTCCTGGGAGCAGGGGCTCGACGTTTACAATTTTGAGGATGGACGCAAATTTTGGTTGAGTGTGACGTAAGGCACTATGTTGAGGCCTTTCTCGGTTGGGCGAGCCCGCAGCCCGAATGTGAGTGGGGCTGTGCGAGGGCCACTGAGGGAGGTTTGAGGCCAGGCCCCCGTTTTGGGGCTGGCACCTTTGGCCTGGGAGCAGGGGCTCGACGTTTACAATTTTGAGGATGGACGCAAATTTTGGTTGAGTGTGACATAGGACACTATGTTGAGGCCTTTCTCGGTTGGGCGAGCCCGCAGCCCGAATGTGAGTGGGTCTGTGCGAGGGCCACTGAGGGAGGTTTGAGGCCAGGCCCCCGTTTTGGGGCTGGCACCTTTGGCCTGGGAGCAGGGGCTCGACGTTTACAGTTTTGAGGATGGACGCAAATTTTGGTCGAGTGTGACGTAAGGCACTATGTTCAGGCCTTTCTTGGTTGGGCGAGCCCGCAGCCCGAATGTGAGTGGGGCTGTGCGAGGGCCACTGAGGGAGGTTTGAGGCCAGGCCCCCGTTTTGGGGCTGGCACCTTTGGCCTGGGAGCAGGGGCTCGACGTTTACAGTTTTGAGGATGGATGCTGATGTTGGTCGAGAGTGACGTAAGGCACTATGTTCAGCCGTTTCTGGGTTGGGCGAGCCCGCAGCCCGAATGTGAGTGGGTCTGTGCGAGGGCCGCTGAGGGAGGTTTGAGGCCAGGCCCCCATTTTGGGGCTGGCACCTTTGTCCTGGGAGCAGGGGCTCGACGTTTACAGTTTTGAGGATGGACGCAAATTTTGTTCGAGTGTGACGTAAGGCACTATGTTCAGCCGTTTCTGGGTTGGGCGAGCCCGCAGCCCGAATGTGAGTGGGGCTGTGCGAGGGCCACTGAGGGAGGTTTGAGGCCAGGCCCCCATTTTGGGGCTGGCACCTTTGGCCTGGGAGCAGGGGCTCGACGTTTACAATTTTGAGGATGGACGCAAATTTTGGTTGAGTGTGACATAGGACACTATGTTGAGGCCTTTCTGGGTTGGGCGAGCCCGCAGCCCGAATGTGAGTGGGGCTGTGCGAGGGCCACTGAGGGAGGTTTGAGGCCAGGCCCCCGTTTTGGGGCTGGCACCTTTGTCCTGGGAGCAGGGGCTCGACGTTTACAGTTTTGAGGATGGACGCAAATTTTGGTCGAGAGTGACGTAAGGCACTATGTTCAGCCGTTTCTGGGTTGGGCGAGCCCGCAGCCCGAATGTGAGTGGGTCTGTGCGAGGGCCGCTGAGGGAGGTTTGAGGCCAGGCCCCCATTTTGGGGCTGGCACCTTTGTCCTGGGAGCAGGGGCTCGACGTTTACAGTTTTGAGGATGGATGCAAATTTTGGTCGAGAGTGACGTAAGGCACTATGTTCAGCCGTTTCTCGGTTGGGCGAGCCCGCAGCCCGAATGTGAGTGGGGCTGTGCGAGGGCCACTGAGGGAGGTTTGAGGCCAGGCCCCCGTTTTGGGGCTGGCACCTTTGGCCTGGGAGCAGGGGCTCGACGTTTACAATTTTGAGGATGGACGCAAATTTTGGTTGAGTGTGACATAGGACACTATGTTGAGGCCTTTCTTGGTTGGGCGAGCCCGCAGCCCGAATGTGAGTGGGTCTGTGCGAGGGCCACTGAGGGAGGTTTGAGGCCAGGCCCCCGTTTTGGGGCTGGCACCTTTGTCCTGGGAGCAGGGGCTCGACGTTTACAGTTTTGAGGATGGATGCTGATTTTGGTCGAGAGTGACGTAAGGCACTATGTTCAGCCGTTTCTGGGTTGGGCGAGCCCGCAGCCCGAATGTGAGTGGGTCTGTGCGAGGGCCGCTGAGGGAGGTTTGAGGCCAGGCAGCCATTTTGGGGCTGGCACCTTTGTCCTGGGAGCAGGGGCTCGACGTTTACAGTTTTGAGGATGGACGCAAATTTTGGTCGAGTGTGACATAGGACACTATGTTGAGGCCTTTCTTGGTTGGGCGAGCCCGCAGCCCGAATGTGAGTGGGGCTGTGCGAGGGCCACTGAGGGAGGTTTGAGGCCAGGCCCCCGTTTTGGGGCTGGCACCTTTGTCCTGGGAGCAGGGGCTCGACGTTTACAGTTTTGAGGATGGATGCAAATTTTGGTGGAGAGTGACGTAAGGCAGTATGTTGAGGCCTTTCTTGGTTGGGCGAGCCCGCAGCCCGAATGTGAGTGGGGCTGTGCGAGGGCCACTGAGGGAGGTTTGAGGCCAGGCCCCCGTTTTGGGGCTGGCACCTTTGGCCTGGGAGCAGGGGCTCGACGTTTACAGTTTTGAGGATGGATGCTGATTTTGGTCGAGAGTGACGTAAGGCTGTATGTTGAGGCCTTTCTCGGCTAGGCGAGCCCGCAGCCCGAATGTGAGTGGGGCTGTGCGAGGGCCACTGAGGGAGGTTTGAGGCCAGGCAGCCATTTTGGGGCTGGCACCTTTGTCCTGGGAGCAGGGGCTCGACGTTTACAGTTTTGAGGATGGATGCAAATTTTGGTCGAGAGTGACGTAAGGCACTATGTTCAGCCGTTTCTGGGTTGGGCGAGCCCGCAGCCCGAATGTGAGTGGGGCTGTGCGAGGGCCGCTGAGGGAGGTTTGAGGCCAGGCCCCCGTTTTGGGGCTGGCACCTTTGGCCTGGGAGCAGGGGCTCGACGTTTACAATTTTGAGGATGGACGCAAATTTTGGTTGAGTGTGACATAGGACACTATGTTGAGGCCTTTCTCGGCTAGGCGAGCCCGCAGCCCGAATGTGAGTGGGTCTGTGCGAGGGCCACTGAGGGAGGTTTGAGGCCAGGCCCCCGTTTTGGGGCTGGCACCTTTGGCCTTGGAGCAGGGGCTCGACGTTTACAATTTTGAGGATCGACGCAAATTTTGGTTGAGTGTGACATAGGACACTATGTTGAGGCCTTTCTCGGTTGGGCGAGCCCGCAGCCTGAATGTGAGTGGGGCTGTGCGAGGGCCACTGAGGGAGGTTTGAGGCCAGGCCCCCGTTTTGGGGCTGGCGCCTTTGGCCTGGGAGCAGGGGCTCGACGTTTACAGTTTTGAGAGTGAATGCTGATGGTGGTCGAGAGTGACGTAAGGCAGTATGTTCAGCCGTTTCTGGGTTGGGTGAGCCCGCAGCCCGAATGTGAGTGGGTCTGTGCGAGGGCCGCTGAGGGAGGTTTGAGGCCAGGCAGCCATTTTGGGGCTGGCACCTTTGTCCTGGGAGCAGGGGCTCGACGTTTACAGTTTTGAGGATGGATGCTGATTTTGTTCGAGAGTGACGTAAGGCACTATGTTCAGCCGTTTCTGGGTTGGGCGAGCCCGCAGCCCGAATGTGAGTGGGGCTGTGCGAGGGCCACTGAGGGAGGTTTGAGGCCAGGCAGCCATTTTGGGGCTGGCACCTTTGGCCTGGGAGCAGGGGCTCGACGTTTACAATTTTGAGGATGGACGCAAATTTTGGTCGAGTGTGACATAGGACACTATGTTGAGGCCTTTCTGGGTTGGGCGAGCCCGCAGCCCGAATGTGAGTGGGGCTGTGCGAGGGCCACTGAGGGAGGTTTGAGGCCAGGCCCCCTGTTTTGGGGCTGGCACCTTTGTCCTGGGAGCAGGGGCTCGACGTTTACAGTTTTGAGGATGGACGCAAATTTTGGTCGAGTGTGACGTAAGGCACTATGTTCAGCCGTTTCTGGGTTGGGCGAGCCCGCAGCCCGAATGTGAGTGGGTCTGTGCGAGGGCCGCTGAGGGAGGTTTGAGGCCAGCCCCCCATTTTGGGGCTGGCACCTTTGTCCTGGGAGCAGGGGCTCGACGTTTACAATTTTGAGGATGGACGCAAATTTTGGTCGAGTGTGACGTAAGGCACTATGTTCAGCCGTTTCTCGGTTGGGCGAGCCCGCAGCCCGAATGTGAGTGGGGCTGTGCGAGGGCCACTGAGGGAGGTTTGAGGCCAGGCCCCCGTTTTGGGGCTGGCACCTTTGGCCTGGGAGCAGGGGCTCGACGTTTACAATTTTGAGGATGGACGCAAATTTTGGTTGAGTGTGACATAGGACACTATGTTGAGGCCTTTCTTGGTTGGGCGAGCCCGCAGCCCGAATGTGAGTGGGTCTGTGCGAGGGCCACTGAGGGAGGTTTGAGGCCAGGCCCCCGTTTTGGGGCTGGCACCTTTGGCCTGGGAGCAGGGGCTCGACGTTTACAGTTTTGAGAGTGAATGCTGATGGTGGTCGAGAGTGACGTAAGGCAGTATGTTCAGCCGTTTCTGGGTTGGGTGAGCCCGCAGCCCGAATGTGAGTGGGTCTGTGCGAGGGCCGCTGAGGGAGGTTTGAGGCCAGGCAGCCATTTTGGGGCTGGCACCTTTGTCCTGGGAGCAGGGGCTCGACGTTTACAGTTTTGAGGATGGACGCAAATTTTGGTCGAGTGTGACATAGGACACTATGTTGAGGCCTTTCTTGGTTGGGCGAGCCCGCAGCCCGAATGTGAGTGGGGCTGTGCGAGGGCCACTGAGGGAGGTTTGAGGCCAGGCCCCCGTTTTGGGGCTGGCACCTTTGTCCTGGGAGCAGGGGCTCGACGTTTACAGTTTTGAGGATGGATGCAAATTTTGGTGGAGAGTGACGTAAGGCTGTATGTTGAGGCCTTTCTTGGTTGGGCGAGCCCGCAGCCCGAATGTGAGTGGGGCTGTGCGAGGGCCACTGAGGGAGGTTTGAGGCCAGGCCCCCGTTTTGGGGCTGGTACCTTTGTCCTGGGAGCAGGGGCTCGACGTTTACAGTTTTGAGGATGGATGGAAATTTTGGTGAAGAGTGACGGAAGGCACTATGTTCAGCCGTTTCTGGTTTGGGCGAGCCCGTAGCCCGAATGTGAGTGGGGCTGTGCGAGGGCTGCTGAGGGAGGTTTGAGGCCAGGCCCCCGTTTTGGGGCTGGCACCTTTGTCCTGGGAGCAGGGGCTCGACGTTTACAATTTTGAGGATGGACGCAAATTTTGGTCGAGAGTGACGTAAGGCACTATGTTCAGCCGTTTCTGGGTTGGGTGAGCCCGCAGCCCGAATGTGAGTGGGGCTGTGCGAGGGCCGCTGAGGGAGGTTTGAGGCCAGGCAGCCATTTTGGGGCTGGCACCTTTGGCCTGGGAGCAGGGGCTCGACGTTTACAGTTTTGAGGATGGATGCTGATTTTGTTCGAGAGTGACGTAAGGCACTATGTTCAGCCGTTTCTGGGTTGGGCGAGCCCGCAGCCCGAATGTGAGTGGGGCTGTGCGAGGGCCGCTGAGGGAGGTTTGAGGCCAGGCAGCCATTTTGGGGCTGGCACCTTTGGCCTGGGAGCAGGGGCTCGACGTTTACAATTTTGAGGATGGACGCAAATTTTGGTTGAGTGTGACATAGGACACTATGTTGAGGCCTTTCTGGGTTGGGCGAGCCCGCAGCCCGAATGTGAGTGGGTCTGTGCGAGGGCCACTGAGGGAGGTTTGAGGCCAGGCCCCCTGTTTTGGGGCTGGCACCTTTGTCCTGGGAGCAGGGGCTCGACGTTTACAGTTTTGAGGATGGACGCAAATTTTGGTCGAGTGTGACGTAAGACACTATGTTCAGCCGTTTCTGGGTTGGGCGAGCCCGCAGCCCGAATGTGAGTGGGTCTGTGCGAGGGCCGCTGAGGGAGGTTTGAGGCCAGCCCCCCATTTTGGGGCTGGCACCTTTGTCCTGGGAGCAGGGGCTCGACGTTTACAATTTTGAGGATGGACGCAAATTTTGGTCGAGTGTGACGTAAGGCACTATGTTCAGCCGTTTCTCGGTTGGGCGAGCCCGCAGCCCGAATGTGAGTGGGGCTGTGCGAGGGCCACTGAGGGAGGTTTGAGGCCAGGCCCCCATTTTGGGGCTGGCACCTTTGGCCTGGGAGCAGGGGCTCGACGTTTACAATTTTGAGGATGGACGCAAATTTTGGTTGAGTGTGACATAGGACGCTATGTTGAGGCCTTTCTCGGCTAGGCGAGCCCGCAGCCCGAATGTGAGTGGGTCTGTGCGAGGGCCACTGAGGGAGGTTTGAGGCCAGGCCCCCGTTTTGGGGCTGGCACCTTTGGCCTGGGAGCAGGGGCTCGACGTTTACAGTTTTGAGAGTGAATGCTGATGTTGGTCGAGAGTGACGTAAGGCTGTATATTGAGCCCTTTCTCGGCTAGGCGAGCCCGCAGCCCGAATGTGAGTGGGGCTGTGCGAGGGCCACTGAGGGAGGTTTGAGGCCAGGCCCCCGTTTTGGGGCTGGCGCCTTTGGCCTGGGAGCAGGGGCTCGACGTTTACAGTTTTGAGAGTGAATGCTGATGGTGGTCGAGAGTGACGTAAGGCAGTATGTTCAGCCGTTTCTGGGTTGGGTGAGACCGCAGCCCGAATGTGAGTGGGTCTGTGCGAGGGCCGCTGAGGGAGGTTTGAGGCCAGGCAGCCATTTTGGGGCTGGCACCTTTGGCCTGGGAGCAGGGGCTCGACGTTTACAGTTTTGAGGATGGATGCTGATTTTGTTCGAGAGTGACGTAAGGCACTATGTTCAGCCGTTTCTGGGTTGGGCGAGCCCGCAGCCCGAATGTGAGTGGGGCTGTGCGAGGGCCGCTGAGGGAGGTTTGAGGCCAGGCAGCCATTTTGGGGCTGGCACCTTTGGCCTGGGAGCAGGGGCTCGACGTTTACAATTTTGAGGATGGACGCAAATTTTGGTTGAGTGTGACATAGGACACTATGTTGAGGCCTTTCTGGGTTGGGCGAGCCCGCAGCCCGAATGTGAGTGGGTCTGTGCGAGGGCCACTGAGGGAGGTTTGAGGCCAGGCCCCCTGTTTTGGGGCTGGCACCTTTGTCCTGGGAGCAGGGGCTCGACGTTTACAGTTTTGAGGATGGACGCAAATTTTGGTCGAGTGTGACGTAAGGCACTATGTTCAGCCGTTTCTGGGTTGGGCGAGCCCGCAGCCCGAATGTGAGTGGGTCTGTGCGAGGGCCACTGAGGGAGGTTTGAGGCCAGGCCCCCGTTTTGGGGCTGGCACCTTTGGCCTGGGAGCAGGGGCTCGACGTTTACAGTTTTGAGAGTGAATGCTGATGTTGGTCGAGAGTGACGTAAGGCACTATGTTGAGCCCTTTCTCGGCTAGGCGAGCCCGCAGCCCATATGAGAGTGGGGCTGTGCGAGGGCCACTGAGGGAGGTTTGAGGCCAGGCCCCCGTTTTGGGGCTGGCGCCTTTGGCCTGGGAGCAGGGGCTCGACGTTTACAGTTTTGAGAGTGAATGCTGATGGTGGTCGAGAGTGACGTAATGCAGTATTTTCAGCCGTTTCTGGGTTGGGTGAGCCCGCAGCCCGAATGTGAGTGGGTCTGTGCGAGGGCCGCTGAGGGAGGTTTGAGGCCAGGCAGCCATTTTGGGGCTGGCACCTTTGTCCTGGGAGCAGGGGCTCGACGTTTACAGTTTTGAGGATGGACGCAAATTTTGGTCGAGTGTGACATAGGACACTATGTTGAGGCCTTTCTTGGTTGGGCGAGCCCGCAGCCCGAATGTGAGTGGGGCTGTGCGAGGGCCACTGAGGGAGGTTTGAGGCCAGGCCCCCGTTTTGGGGCTGGCACCTTTGGCCTGGGAGCAGGGGCTCGACGTTTACAGTTTTGAGGATGGATGCAAATTTTGGTGGAGAGTGACGTAAGGCTGTATGTTGAGGCCTTTCTTGGTTGGGCGAGCCCGCAGCCCGAATGTGAGTGGGGCTGTGCGAGGGCCACTGAGGGAGGTTTGAGGCCAGGCCCCCGTTTTGGGGCTGGCACCTTTGTCCTGGGAGCAGGGGCTCGACGTTTACAGTTTTGAGGATGGATGGAAATTTTGGTGAAGAGTGACGGAAGGCGCTATGTTCAGCCGTTTCTGGTTTGGGCGAGCCCGCAGCCCGAATGTGAGTGGGGCTGTGCGAGGGCTGCTGAGGGAGGTTTGAGGCCAGGCCCCCGTTTTGGGGCTGGCGCCTTTGTCCTGGGAGCAGGGGCTCGACGTTTACACTTTTGAGAGTGAATGCTGATGGTGGTCGAGAGTGACGTAAGGCACTATGTTCAGCCGTTTCTGGGTTGGGTGAGCCCGCAGCCCGAATGTGAGTGGGTCTGTGCGAGGGCCGCTGAGGGAGGTTTGAGGCCAGGCAGCCATTTTGGGGCTGGCACCTTTGTCCTGGGAGCAGGGGCTCGACGTTTACAATTTTGAGGATGGACGCAAATTTTGGTCGAGTGTGACATAGGACACTATGTTGAGGCCTTTCTTGGTTGGGCGAGCCCGCAGCCCGAATGTGAGTGGGGCTGTGCGAGGGCCACTGAGGGAGGTTTGAGGCCAGGCCCCCGTTTTGGGGCTGGCACCTTTGGCCTGGGAGCAGGGGCTCGACGTTTACAGTTTTGAGGATGGACGCTGATTTTGTTCGAGAGTGACGTAAGGCACTATGTTCAGCCGTTTCTGGGTTGGGCGAGCCCGCAGCCCGAATGTGAGTGGGGCTGTGCGAGGGCCACTGAGGGAGGTTTGAGGCCAGGCCCCCTGTTTTGGGGCTGGCACCTTTGGCCTGGGAGCAGGGGCTCGACGTTTACAGTTTTGAGGATGGATGCTGATTTTGGTCGAGAGTGACGTAAGGCTGTATGTTGAGGCCTTTCTCGGCTGGGCGAGCCCGCAGCCCGAATGTGAGTGGGTCTGTGCGAGGGCCGCTGAGGGAGGTTTGAGGCCAGGCCCCCGTTTTGGGGCTGGCACCTTTGTCCTGGGAGCAGGGGCTCGACGTTTACAATTTTGAGGATGGACGCAAATTTTGTTCGAGAGTGACGTAAGGCACTATGTTCAGCCGTTTCTCGGTTGGGCGAGCCCGCAGCCCGAATGTGAGTGGGGCTGTGCGAGGGCCACTGAGGGAGGTTTGAGGCCAGGCCCCCTGTTTTGGGGCTGGCACCTTTGTCCTGGGAGCAGGGGCTCGACGTTTACAGTTTTGAGAGTGAATGCTGATGTTGGTCGAGAGTGACGTAAGGCTGTATGTTGAGGCCTTTCTCGGCTAGGCGAGCCCGCAGCCCGAATGTGAGTGGGTCTGTGCGAGGGCCGCTGAGGGAGGTTTGAGGCCAGGCAGCCATTTTGGGGCTGGCACCTTTGGCCTGGGAGCAGGGGCTCGACGTTTACAGTTTTGAGAGTGAATGCTGATTTTGTTCGAGAGTGACGTAAGGCACTATGTTCAGCCGTTTCTGGGTTGGGCGAGCCCGCAGCCCGAATGTGAGTGGGGCTGTGCGAGGGCCACTGAGGGAGGTTTGAGGCCAGGCCCCCGTTTTGGGGCTGGCACCTTTGTCCTGGGAGCAGGGGCTCGACGTTTACAATTTTGAGGATGGACGCAAATTTTGGTTGAGTGTGACATAGGACACTATGTTGAGGCCTTTCTTGGCTGGGCGAGCCCGCAGCCCGAATGTGAGTGGGGCTGTGCGAGGGCCGCTGAGGGAGGTTTGAGGCCAGGCCCCCGTTTTGGGGCTGGCACCTTTGGCCTGGGAGCAGGGGCTCGACGTTTACAGTTTTGAGGATGGATGCAAATTTTGGTGGAGAGTGACGGAGGGCGCTATGTTGAGGCCTTTCTGGGTTGGGCGAGCCCGCAACCCGAATGTGAGTGGGGCTGTGCGAGGGCCACTGAGGGAGGTTTGAGGCCAGGCCCCCGTTTTGGGGCTGGCACCTTTGGCCTGGGAGCAGGGGCTCGACGTTTACAGTTTTGAGAGTGAATGCTGATGTTGGTCGAGAGTGACTTAAGGCTGTATGTTGAGGCCTTTCTCGGCTAGGCGAGCCCGCAGCCCAAATGTGAGTGGGTCTGTGCGAGGGCCACTGAGGGAGGTTTGAGGCCAGGCCCCCGTTTTGGGGCTGGCGCCTTTGGCCTGGGAGCAGGGGCTCGACGTTTACAGTTTTGAGAGTGAATGCTGATGGTGGTCGAGAGTGACGTAAGGCACTATGTTCAGCCGTTTCTGGGTTGGTTGAGCCCGCAGCCCGAATGTGAGTGGGTCTGTGCGAGGGCCGCTGAGGGAGGTTTGAGGCCAGGCAGCCATTTTGGGGCTGGCACCTTTGTCCTGGGAGCAGGGGCTCGACGTTTACAGTTTTGAGGATGGATGCTGATTTTGTTCGAGAGTGACGTAAGGCACTATGTTCAGCCGTTTCTGGGTTGGGCGAGCCCGCAGCCCGAATGTAAGTGGGGCTGTGCGAGGGCCGCTGAGGGAGGTTTGAGGCCAGGCAGCCATTTTGGGGCTGGCACCTTTGGCCTGCGAGCAGGGGCTCGACGTTTACAATTTTGAGGATGGACGCAAATTTTGGTGAAGAGTGACGTAAGGCACTATGTTCAGCCGTTTCTGGGTTGGGCGAGCCCGCAGCCCGAATGTGAGTGGGTCTGTGCGAGGGCCGCTGAGGGAGGTTTGAGGCCAGGCCCCCATTTTGGGGCTGGCACCTTTGTCCTGGGAGCAGGGGCTCGACGTTTACAATTTTGAGGATGGACGCAAATTTTGGTTGAGTGTGACGTAAGGCACTATGTTGAGGCCTTTCTCGGCTAGGCGAGCCCGCAGCCCGAATGTGAGTGGGGCTGTGCGAGGGCCACTGAGGGAGGTTTGAGGCCAGGCCCCCATTTTGGGGCTGGCGCCTTTGGCCTGGGAGCAGGGGCTCGACGTTTACAGTTTTGAGGATGGACGCAAATTTTGGTCGAGTGTGACGTAAGGCTGTATGTTGAGGCCTTTCTTGGTTGGGCGAGCCCGCAGCCCAAATGTGAGTGGGGCTGTGCGAGGGCCACTGAGGGAGGTTTGAGGCCAGGCCCCCGTTTTGGGGCTGGCGCCTTTGGCCTGGGAGCAGGGGCTCGACGTTTACAGTTTTGAGAGTGAATGCTGATGTTGGTCGAGAGTGACGTAAGGCTGTATATTGAGGCCTTTCTCGGCTAGGCGAGCCCGCAGCCCAAATGTGAGTGGGGCTGTGCGAGGGCCGCTGAGGGAGGTTTGAGGCCAGGCAGCCATTTTGGGGCTGGCACCTTTGTCCTGGGAGCAGGGGCTCGACGTTTACAGTTTTGAGGATGGA